>NW_027275460.1:0-58338 GCF_030028105.1 Mobula birostris
TAGGGTAAATTATGAGAGATGTGTGAAAGCACGGCGATACGGGACAATGTATCAGATGTGCGAGAAAACACAGCGATATAGGGGAAGTATTGAGAGGATCGAAAACAGCGATCTAGGTGAAGACATGAGAGGTGCGCGAAAACATGGCAATATAGGGGAAGCTATGAGAGATGAGCAAAAACACGGCGATACAGGGGAAGCTATGAGAGGTGAGCAAAAACACGGCGATACAGGGGAAGCTATGAGAGGTGAGCAATAACACAGCGATAAAGGTGAATCTATGGGATGTGCACGAAAAGACAACGATATAGGGGAAGCTATGAGAGGTGCGCAAGGCACAGCGATATAGGGGATGCTATGGGAGGTACATGAATACACAGCGATATAGGGGACGTGATGAGATGTGCATGAAAACGCAGTGATATTAGGGAAGGTATGAGAGGTGTACAAAAACACAGCGATATAGGAGAAGTTATGGGAGGTGTGCGAAAATACAGCGATATAGGGGAAGGTATGAAAGGTGCACGAAAACGCAGTGATGTAAGGGAAGGTATAGGAGCTGCGCAAAAACAGGGCGATATAGGGAAGGTATGAGAGGTGCTCGAAGGAACAGCGATATATGGGATGCTATCGGAGGTGCGCAAAAACACAGCGATATAGGAGACGGTATGAGATGTGCATAAAAACATGGCGATATTGGGGGAGGTATGAGAGGTGCGCGTAAGCACGGCGATATAGGGGAAAGTATGAGAGGTGCGCGAAAACTTGGTGTTACAGGGGAATGCATCAGAAGTGCTAGAAAACACAGCGAGGTAGTGGAAGACATGAGAGGTGCGCGAGAACAGGGCAATATAGGGGAAATTATGAGAGGTGTGAGAAAACACGGCGATACGGCAAAATGTATCAGATGTGCTTGAAAACACAGCGATATAGGGGAAGTATTGAGAGGAGCGAAAACATAGCGATCTAGGTGAAGACATGAGAGGTGTGCGAAAACACGGCGATATAGGGGAAGCTATGAGAGGTGAGCAAAAACACGGCGATACAGGGGAACCTATGAGAGGTGAGCAAAAACACGGCGATACAGGGGAAGCTATGAGAGGTGAGCAATAACACAGCAATAAAGGTGAATCTATGGGATGTGCACGAAAAGACAGCGATATAGTGGAAGCTATGAGAGGTGCGCAAGGCACAGCGATATAGGGGATGCTATGGGAGGTACGTGAATACACAGCGATATAGGGGACGTGATGAGATGTGCATGAAAACGCAGTGATATTAGGGAAGGTATGAGAGGTGTGTGAAAACACAGCGATATAGGGGGAGGTATGAGAGGTGCATGAAAACACAGCAATTTAGGGGAAGGTATGGAAGGTGCGCGAAAACAGGGCGATATAGCGGTAGGTATGAGAGGTACGCGAAGGCAGAGCAATATAAGGGATGCTATGGATGTGCGCGAATACACAGCGATATCGGGGACGTTATGAGATGTGCATGAAAACACGGCAATATAGGGGAAGGTATAAGAGCTGCGCAAAAATACAGTGATATAGGAGAAGTTATGAGAGGTGCGTGAAAACACAGCGATATAATGGTAGCTATGAGAGGTGCACGAAAACACAGCGATATTGGGGAAGGTATGGGAGGTGCGCGAAAACAGGGCGATATAGTGGAAGCTATGGGATGTGCACGAAAACAGGGCGATATTGGGGAGCCATGAGAGGTGTGCGAAAATACAGCGATATAGGGGACGGTATGGGAGGAGTGCGAAAACAGGGCGACGTAGGGGAAGGTATGAGAGGTGCGCGAAGGCACAGCGATATAGGGGATGCTATGGCAGGTGCACGAATACACAGCGATATATGGGACGTTAAGAGATGTGCATTAAAACACGGCGATATTGGGGAATTCATGAGAGGTGTGCAAAAATACGGCGATATAAGAGAAATTATGAGAGGTGCGTGAAAACACAGCGATATAGTGGAAGGTATGGAAGATGCGCAAAAACAGGGCGATATAGGGGAAGGTATGAGAGGTGCGCGAAGGCACAGCAATACAAGGGATGCTATGGGAGGTGCGCAAATACAGAACGATATGGGGGACGTTATGAGATGTGCATGAAAACACATCAATATGGGGAAAGTTATGAGATGTGCGCAAAAATATATCGATATAGGGGAAGGTATGAGAGGTGCGCGAAAACAGCGATGTTGGTGAAGCTGTGGGAGGTGCGCAAATATACAGTGATTTAGAGTACGTTATGAGATGTGCATAACAACATGGCGATATAGGGGAAGCTATGAGAGGTGAGCAATAACACAGCGATAAAGGTGAATCTATGGTATGTGCGCGAAAAGACAGCGATATAGGGGAAGGTATGAGAGGTGCGCAAGGTACAGCGATATAGGGGAGGTATGAGAGGTGCACGAAAACACAGAAATATAGGGGACGTGATGAGATGTGCATGAAAACGCAGTGATATTAAGGAAGGAATGAGAGGTGCACAAAAACACAGCGATTTAGGAGAAGTTATGAGAGGTGTGTGAAAACACAGCGATATAGAGGGAGGTATGAGAGGTGCATGAAAACACAGCGATATAGAGGAAGGTATGGAAGGTGCGCGAAAACAGGGCGATATAGGGGAAGGTATGAGAGGTGCGCGAAGGCAGAGCAATATAAGGGATGCTATGGGATGTGCGCGAATACACAGCGATATAGGGGACGTTATGAGATGTGCATGAAAACACGGCAATATAGGGGAAGGCATAAGAGCTGCGTAAAAATACAGTGATATACGAGAAGTTATGAGAAGTGCGTGAAAACACAGCGATATAAGGGTGGCTATGAGAGGTGCACGAAAACACTGCGATATTGGGGAAGGTATGGGAGGTGCGCGAAAACAGGGCGATACAGGGGAAGTTATGAGAAGTGCGCGAAGGCACAGCGATATAGGGGATGCTATGAGAGGTGCGCGAAAACACCGTGATATAGGGGAAGACATGAGAGGTGCGCAAAAACAGGGCAATATAGTGGAACCTATGGGATGTGCACGAAACCACGGCGATACAGGGGAATGTATCAGAGGAGCGAGAAAACACAGCGATATAGGGGACGCCATGGGACACGCGCAAAAAAACTGTGATATAGGGGATGGTATGAGAGGTGTGCGAGAACACGGCGATATAGGGGAAATTGTAAGAGGTGCGCGAAAACATGGCAATACAGGAGAATGTATCAGAGGTGCGAGAAAACACAGCGATATAGGGGAATTAATGATAGGAGCAAAAACATAGAGATATAGGTGAAGACATGCGAGGTGCGCGAAAACACGGCGATATAGGGTAAGCTATGAGAGGTGAGCAATAACACAGCGATCAAGGTGAAGCTATGGGATGTGCGCGAAAACAGCGATGTAGATGAAGCTATGGGAGGTGCGCCAAAACACAGCGATATAGGGGACGGTATGAGATGTGCATGAATACACGGCGATATTGGGGAAGCCATGAGAGGTGCCTGAAAACACAGCGATATAGGGGAAGGTATGAGAGGTGTGCAAAAACACAGCGATATAGGAGAAGTTAAGATAGGTGCGTGAAAACACAGCGATATAGGGGAAGGTATGAGAGGTGCACGAAGGCACAGCGATATAGGGGATGCTATGAGAGGTACAAGAAAACACAGCGATATAGGAGACGGTATAAGTTGTGCATAAAAACATGGCGATATAGGGGGAGGTATGAGAGGTTCGCGTAAACACGGCGATATAGGGGAATGTATGAGTGGTGCGCGAAAACTTGGCGTTACAGGGGAATGCATCAGAGGTGCCAGAAAACACAGCTATGTAGTGAAATACATGAGAGGTGCGCGAAAGCAGGGCAATATAGTGGAAGCTATGGGATGTGCACGAAAACAGGGCGATATAGGGGAAGCTATGAGAGGTGCGCGAAAACACAGCGATATAGGGGACACAATGGGACGTGCGCGAAAACACGGTGATATTGGGGAAGCCATGAGAGGTGTGTGAAAAGACACCGATATAGGGGAAGGTATGGGAGGTGTGCGAAAGCAAGGCGATATATGCGTAGATATGAGAGGTGAGCAATAACACAGCGATAGAGGTGAATCTATGGGATGTGCGCGAAAAGACAGCGATATAGGGGAAGGTATGAGAGGTGCGCAAGGTACAGCGATATAAGGGGAGGTATGAGAGGTGCACGAAAACACAGAAATATAGGAGACGTGATGAGATGTGCATGAAAACGCAGTGATATTAAGGAAGGAATGAGAGGTGCACAAAAACACAGCGATTTAGGAGAAGTTATGAGAGGTGTGTGAAAACACAACGATATAGAGGGAGGTATGAGAGGTGCATGAAAACACAGCGATATAGGGGAAAGTATGGAAGGTGCGTGAAAACAGGGCGATATAGGGGAAGGTATGAGAGGTGCGCGAAGGCACAGCAATACAAGGGATGCTATGGGATGTGCGCGAATACAGAGCGATATAGGGGACGTTATGAGATGAGCATGAAAACACATCAATATGGGGAAAGTTATGAGATGTGCGCAAAAATACATCGATATAGGGGAAGGTATGAGAGGTGCGCGAAAACAGCGATGTAGGTGAAGCTATGGGAATGAGCGAAAGCACAGCGATATAGGGGAGGGTATGAGATGTGCATGAATACACGGCGATAGTCGGGAATCCATGAGAGGTGTGCGAAAACACAGCGGTAAAGGGGAATGTATGAGAGCTGCGTGAAAACACAGTGATATAGGGGAAGGTATTAGAGGAGCGCGAAAACAGTGCGATAGAGAGGAAGTTATGATAGGTGCGTGAAAACCTAGCGACATTGGGGACGTTATGAGATGTGCATGAAAACATGGTGATATTGGGGAAGGTATGAGAGGTGTGCTAAAACACAGCGGTAAACGGGAATGCATGCGAGGTGCACGAAAACAGCGATATAGGTGAAGGAATGGGAGGTGCGCGAAAGCACAGCGATATAAGGGAAGCTATGGGAGGTGCGCGAATATACAGCGATATAGAGGACGTTATGAGATGTGCATAACAACATGGCGATATAGGGGAAGGTATGAGAGGTGAGCAATAACACAGCGATAAAGGTGAATCTATGGGATGTGCGCGAAAAGACAGCGATATAGGGGAAGGTATGAGAGGTACGCAAGGTACAGCGATATAGGGGGAGGTATGAGAGGTGCACGAAAACACAGAAATATAGGAGACGTGATGAGATGTGCATGAAAACGCAGTGATATAAAGGAAGGAATGAGAGGTGCACAAAAACACAGCGATTTAGGAGAAGTTATGAGAGGTGTGTGAAAACACAGCGATATAGAGGGAGGTATGAGAGGTGCATGAAAACACAGCGATATAGGGGAAGGTATGGAAGGTGCGCGAAAACAGGGAGATATAGGGGAAGGTATGAGAGGTGCGCGAAGGCAGAGCAATATAAGGGATGCTATGGGATGTGCGCGAATACACAGCGATATAGGGGACGTTATGAGATGTGCATAAAAACACGGCAATATAGGGGAAGGTATAAGAGCTGCGCAAAAATACAGTGATATAGGAGAAGTTATGAGAAGTGCGTGAAAACACAGCGATATAAGGGTGGCTATGAGAGGTGCACGAAAACACAGCGATATTGGGGAAGGTATGGGAGGTGCGCGAAAACAGGGTGATATAGGAGAAGTTATGGGAGGTGCGCAAAAACACCGTGATATAGGGGAAGACATGAGAGGTGCGCAAAAACAGGGCAATATAGTGGAACCTATGGGATGTGCGCGAAACCACGGCGATACAGGGGAATGTATCAGAGGTGCGAGAAAACACAGCAATGTAGGGGACGCCATGGGACACGCGCAAAAAAACAGTGATATAGGGGACGGTATGAGAGGTGTGCGAGAACACGGCGATATAGGGGAAATTGTAACAGGTGCGCGAAAACATGGCAATACAGGAGAATGTATCAGAGGTCCGAGAAAACACAGCGATATAGGGGAATTAATGATAGGAGCGAAAACATAGCGATATAGGTGAAGACATGCGAGGTGCGCGAAAACACGGCGATATAGGGTTAGCTATGAGAGGTGAGCAATAACACAGCGATCAAGGTGAAGCTATGGGATGTGCGCGAAAACAGCGATGTAGATGAAGCTATGGGAGGTGTGCCAAAACACAGCGATATAGGGGACGGTATGAGATGTGCATGAATACACGGCGATATTGGGGAAGCCATGAGAGGTGCCTGAAAACACAGAGATATAGGGGAAGGTATGAGAGGTGTGCAAAAACACAGCGATATAGGAGAAGTTAAGATAGGTGGGTGAAAACACAGCGATATAGGGAAGGTATGAGAGGTGCACGAAGGCACAGCGATATAGGGGATGCTATGAGAGGTACACGAAAACACAGCGATATAGGAGACGTTATAAGTTGTGCATAAAAACATGGCGATATAGGGGGAGGTATGAGAGGTGCGCGTAAACACAGCGATATAGCGGAAAGTATGAGAGGAGCGCGAAAACTTGGCGTTACAGGGAATGCATCAGAGGTGCCAGAAAACACAGCTATGTAGTGAAATACATGAGAGGTGCGCGAAAGCAGGGCATTATAGTGGAAACTATGGGATGTGCACGAAAACAGGGCGATATAGGGGAAGCAATGAGAGGTGCGCGAAAACACAGCGATATAGGGGACACAATGGGACGTGCGCGAAAACACAGTGATATAGGGGAAGTTATGAGAGGTGTGCGAGAACACGGCGATATAGGGGACATTATGAGAGGTGTGCGAAAACACGGCGATACGGGAGAATGTATCAGATGTGCGAGAAAACACAGCGATATAAGGGAAGCATTGAGAGGATCGAAAACATAGCGATCTAGGTGAAGACATGAGAGGTGCGCGAAAACATGTCGATGTAGTGGAAGCAATGAGAAGTGAGCAAAAACACAGCGATATAGGGGACTCTATGAGAGGTGAGCAATAACACAGCGATAAAGGTGAATCTATGGGATGTGCGTGAAAAGACAGCGATATAGGGGGAGGTATGAGAGGTGCACGTAAACACGGCGATTTAGGGGAAAGTATGAAAGGTGCGCGAAACTTGGTGTTACAGGGAAATGCATCAGAGGTGCCAGAAAACACAATGATGTAGTGAAAGACATGTGAGGTGCGCGGAAACAGGGCAATATAGTGGAAGGTATGGGATGTGCGCGAAAACAGGGTGATATAGGGGAAGGTATGAGAGGTGCGCGAAGGCACAGCAATATAGGGGATGCTATGGGAGGTGCACGAATACACAGTGATATAGGGGACGTTATGAGATGTGCATAAAAACACGGCAATATAGGGGAAGTTATGAGAGGTGCGCAAAAATACAGCAATACAGGGGAAGTTATGAGAGGTGCGTGAAAACACAGCGATATAAGGGGAGGTATGAGAGGTACACGAAAGCACAGTGATATAGGGGAAGACATGAGAGGTGCGTGAAAACAGAGCGATATAAGGGACACTATTGGACGTGCACGAAAACACAGTGATATAGGGGAAGATATGAGAGGTGTGCGAGAACACGGCGATATAGGTGAAATTATGAGAGTTGCGCGAAAACACGTTGACACAGGGAACTGTATCAGAAGTGCAAGAACACAGAGCGATATAGGGGAAGTAATGAGAGGAGCGGAAACACAGCGATATAGGTGAAGAAATGAGAGGTGCGCGAAAACACGGCGATATAGGGGAAGGTATGAGATGTGCGGAAAAACACAGCGATGTAGACGAAGCCATGGGAAGTGCATGGGAAACAGGGCGATATAAGGGAAGGTATGAGCGATGCGCTAAGGTACAGCGATATAGGGGATGCTATGGGAGGTGCGTGAATACACAGATATATAGGAGACGTTATGAGATGTGCATGAAAAAACGGTGATATTGGGGAAGCCATGAGAGGTGTGCGAAAATACAGCGATATAGGGGACGGTATGGGAGGTGTGCGAAAATAGGGCGACATAGGGGAAGGTATGAGACGTGCGCGAAGGCACAGCGATATAGGGGATGCTATGGCAGTTGCGCGAATACACAGCGATATATGGGACGTTAAGAGATGTGCGTGAAAACGTGGCGATATTGGGGAAGCCGTGAGAGGTGCGCAAAAATACGGCGATATAGGAGAAATTATGAGAGGTGCGTGAAAACACAGCGATATACGGGAAGGTATGGAAGGTGCGCGTAAACAGGGCGATATAGGGGAAGGTATGAGAGGTGCGCGAAGGCACAGCAATAAAAGGGATGCTATGGGAGGTGCGTGAATGCACAGCGATATAGGGGACGCTATGAGATGTGCATGAAAATACGGCAATATAGGGGAAGGTATAAGAGCTGCACAAAAATACAGTGATATAGGAGAAGTTATGAGAGGTGCGTGAAAAACACAGCGATATCAGGGTAGGTATGAGGGGTGCACGAAAACACAGCGATATTGGAGAAGGTATGAGAGGTGCGAAGGCACAGCGATATACGGGATGCTATGAGAGGTGCGTGAATACACAGCGATATATGGGACGTGATGAGCTGTGCATGAAAACGCAGCGATATTAGGGAAGGTATGAGAGGTGCACAAAAACACAGCGATATAGGAGAAGTTGTGAGAGGTGTGTGAAAACACAGCGATATAGGGGAAGCTATGAAATGTGCATGAAAACACAGCCATATAGGGGAAGTATTGAGAGGAGCGAAAACATAGCGATCTAGGTGAAGAAATGACAGGTGAGCAAAAACACGGCGATACAGGGGAAGCTATGAGAGGTGAGGATTAACACAGTGATAAAGCTGAATCTATGGGATGTGCGCGAAAAGACAGCGATATAGGGGAAGCTATGAGAGGTGCGCAAGGCACAGCGATATAGGGGAAGCTACGAGAGGTGCGCAAGGCACAGCGATATAGGGGATGCTATGAGAGGTACGCGAATACACAGCGATATAGGGGAAATTATGAGAGGTGTATGTAAACTCAGCGATATTAGGGAAGATATGACAGGTGCACAAAAACTCAGTGATATAGGAGAAGTTAGGAGAGGTGTGTGAAAACACAGCGATACAGGGGAAGGTATGAGAGGTGTACAGAAACACAGCGATATAGCGGAAGGAATCGGAGGTGCGCGAAAACAGGGCGATATAGGGGAAGGTATGAGAGGTGCGCGAAGGCACAGCGATATAGGGGATGCTATGGGAGGTGCGCGAATACACAGCGATATAGGGGACGTTATGAGATGTGCATAACAATACGGCGATATAGGGGAAGTTATGACAATTGCGCAAATACACTGCGATGTAGGCGAAGGTATGAGAGGTGTGCGAAAACACAGCGATATAGGGGACGGTATGAGATGTGCATGAATACGCGGCAATAGTAGGGAAACCATGAGAGGTGTGCGAAAACACAGTGATATATGGGAAGTTATGAGAGGTGCGCAAGGCACAGCGATATAGGAGAAGGTATGGAAGGTGCTCGAAAACAGGGTGATATAGATGAAGGCACCGCAATATAGGGGATGCTATGGAAGGTGCACGAAAACACAATGATATAGGGGAAGACATGAGAGGTGCGCAAAAACAAGGCAATATAGTGGAAGCTATGAGAGGTGAGCTAAAACCCACCGATACAGGGGAAGCTATGAGAGGTGAGCAATAACACAGCGATAAAGGTGAATCTATGTTATGTGCGCGAAAAGACATCGATATAGGAGAAGTTATGAGAGGTGTGCGAAAACACAGCGATATAGGGGAAGTTATGAGATGTGCATGAAAACACGGCGATATAGGGGAAGGTATAAGAGGTGCACGAAGGCACAGCGATATAGGGGATGCTATGGGAGGTGCGCGAAAACACAGTGATATAGGGGACGGTATGAGATGTGTATGAAAACACGGTGATATATGGGAAGCTATGAGAGGTGCGCGAGAACACGGCGATATAGGGGAAAGTATGAGACGTGTGCGAAAACTTGGCGTTACAGGGGAATGCATCAGAGGTGCGAGAAAACACAGCGATGTAGGGGAAGACATGAGAGGTGCGCAAAAACATGGCAATATAGTGGAAGTTATGGGATGTGCGCTAAAACAGGGCAATGTAGGGGAAGGTATGAGAGGTGTGCGAATGCGAAGCGATATAGGGGATGATATGGGAGGTGCGTGAATACACAGCGATATAGGGGAAGGTATGAGAGATGTGCGAGAACACAGCGATACAGGGGAAGGTGTGAGAGGTGCGCGAAAGCACAGCGATATATGGGACAGTTTGAGCTGTGCGTGAATACACGGTGATAGATGGGAAACCATGAGAGGTGTACGAAAAAACAGCGATATAGGGGAAGTTATGAGAGGTGCGTGAAAACACAGTGATATAGGGGAATGTATGAGAGGTGCGCGAAAACACAGCGATATAGGGGAAGGCATGAGAGGTGTGCGAAAACATGGCGATACAGGAGAATGTATCAATTGTGCGAGAAAACACAGCGATCTAGGGGAAGTATTGAGAGGAGCGAAAACATAGCGATCTAGGTGAAGACATGAGAGGTGAGCAAAAACACCGCGATACAGGGGAAGCTATGAGAGGAGATCAATAACACAGCGATAAAGCTGAATCTATGGGATGTGCACAAAAAGACAGCAATATAGGGGAAGCTATGAGAGGTGCGCAAGTCACAGCGATATAGGGGATGCGATGGGAGGTATGTGAATATACAGCGATATAGGGGACGCTATGAGAGGTGTGTGAAAGCACAACGATATAGGGGGAGATATGAGAGGTACACGAAATCACAGCGATAAGGGGAAGGTATGGGAGGTGCTCGAAAACAAGGCGATATAGAGGAAGATATGAGAGGTGTGCGAAGGCACAGCAATATAGGGTTTGCTATGGGAGGTGTGCGAAAACACAGTTATATAGGGGAAGACATGAGAGGTGCGCGAAAACAGGGCAATATTGTGGAAGCTAGGCAATGTGCGTGATAACAGGGCGATATTGGGGAAGTTATGAGAGGAGCGCGAAAACACAGTGATATAGGGGAAGCTATGGGACATGCGCAAAAAAACAGTGATATAGGGGAAGGTATGAGAGGTGTGCGAGAACTCGGCGATATAGGGGAAATTGTAAGAGGTGCGCGAAAACATGGCAATACAAGAGAATGTATCAGAGGTGCGTGAAAACACAGCGATATAGGGGAATTAATGATAGGAGCAAAAACATAGCGATATAGGTGAAGACATGCGAGGTGCGCGAAAAAACGGCGATATAGGGTAAGCTATGAGAGGTGAGCAAAAACACAGCGATCAAGGTGAAGCTATGGGATGTGCGCGAAAACAGCGATGTAGATGAAGCTACGGGAGGTGCGCCAAAACACAGCGATATAGGGGACGGTATGAGATGTGCATGAATACACGGCGATATTGCGGAAGCCATGAGAGGTGCCTGAAAACACGGCGATATTGGGGAAGGTATGAGAGGTGCGCGAAGGCACAGGAATACAAGGGATGCTATGGGAGGTGCGCGAATACACAGCGATATAGGGGACGTTATGAGATGTGCATGAAAACACGGCAATATAAAGGAAGGTATAAGAACTGCGCAAAAATACAGCGAATTATTAGAAGTTATGAGAAGTGCTTGAAAATACAGCGATATAAGGGTGGCTATGAGAGGTGCATGAAAAAACAGCGATATTGGGGAAGGTATTGGAGGTGCGCGAGAACACGTCGATATAGGGGAAATTGTAAGAGGTGCGCGAAAACTTGGCAATACAGGAGAATGTATCAGAGGTGCGAGAAAACACAGCGATATAGGGGAATTAATGATAAAAGCAAAACATAGCGATATAGGTGAAGACATGCGAGGTGCGCGAAAAAACGGCGATATAGGGTAAGCTATGAGAGGTGAGCAATAACACAGCGATATAGGGGACGGTATGAGATGTGCATGAATACACGGCGATATTGGGGAAGCCATGAGAGGTGCCTGAAAACACGGCGATATAGGGGAAGGTATGAGAGGTGCATGAAGGCACAGCGATATAGGGGATGCTATGGGAGGTGCGCGAAAACATAGCGATATAGGAGACGGTATGAGTTGTGCATAAAAACATGGCGATATAGGGGGAGGTATGAGAGGTGCGCGTAAACATGGCGATATAGGGGAAAGTATGAGAGGTGCGCGAAAATTTGGCGTTACAGGGGAATGCATCAGAGGTGCCAGAAAACACAGCTATGTCGTGGAATACATGAGAGGTGTGCGAAAGCAGGGCAATATAGTGGAAGCTATGGGATGTGCACGAAAACAGGGCGATATAGGGGAAGCTATGAGAGGTGCGCGAAAACACAGCGACATAGGGGACACAATGGGACGTGCGCGAAAACACAGTGATAAAGGGGAAGTTATGAGAGGTGTGCGAGAACACGGCGATATAAGGGACATTATGAGAGGTGTGCGAAAACACGGCGATACGGGAGAATGTATCAGATGTGCGAGAAAACACAGCGATATAAAGGAAGTATTGAGAGGATCGAAAACATAGCGATCTAGGTGAAGACATGAGAGGTGCGCGAAAACATGTCGATGCAGTGGAAGCTATGAGAAGTGAGCAAAAACACAGCGATATAGGGGAATCTATGAGAGGTGAGCAATAACACAGCGATAAAGGTGAATCTATGGGATGTGCGCGAATAGACAGTGATATAGGGGAAGTTATGAGAGGTGCGCGAAGGCACAGCGATATAGGGGATGCTATGGGAGGTGCGCAAATACACAGCGATATAGGGAACGTTATGAGATGTGCATAAAAACACGGCGATATAGGGGAAGTTATGAAAGGTGCGCAAAAATACAGCAATATAGGAGAAGTTATGAGTGGTGCGTGAAAACACAGCGATATAGGGGGAGGTATGAGAGGTACACGAAAACACAGCGATATAGGGACAGGTATGGGAGGTGCTCGAAAACAGGGCGATATAGGGAAAGGTATGAGAGGTGTGCGAAGGCACAGCAATATAGGGGACTGTATGGGAGGTGGACGAAAGCACAGTGATATAGGGGAAGACATGAGATTTGCATGAATACACAGCAATATAGGGGACGCTATTGGACGTGCGCGAAAACACAGTGATATAGGGGAAGATATGAGAGGTGTGCGAGAACACGTTGATACAGGGAACTGTATCAGAAGTGCGAGAACACAGAGAGATATAGGGGAAGTAATGAGAGGAGCGGAAACACAGCGATATAGGTGAAGGTATGGAAGGTGTGCGAAAACAGGGCGATATAGGGGAAGGTATGAGAGGTACGCGAAGGCAGAGCAATATAAGGGATGCTATGGGATGTGCGCGAATACACAGCGATATAGGGGACGTTATGAGATGTGCATGAAAACACGGCAATATAGGGGAAGGTATAAGAGCTGCGCAAAATACAGTGATATAAGAGAAGTTATGAGAGGTGCGTGAAAACACAGCGATATAATGGTAGCTATGAGAGGTGCACGAAAACACAGCGATATTGGGGAAGGTATGGGAGGTGCGCGAAAACAGGGCGATATAGTGGAAGCTATGGGATGTGCGCGAAACCACGGGGATACAGGGTAATGTATCAGAGGTGCGCGAAAACACGGCGATATAGGGGAAGCTATGAGTGGTAAGCAATAACACAGCGATAAAGTTGAAGTTATGGGATGTGCGCGAAAGCAGGGCGATATAGAGGAAGGTATGAGCAGTGCGCGTAAACAGGGCGATATAGGGGAAGGTATGAGAGGTGCGCGAAGGCACAGCAATATAAGGGATGCTATGGGAGGTGCGTGAATACACAGCGATATAGGGGACGCTATGAGATGTGTATGAAAATACGGCAATATAGGGGAAGGTATAAGAGCTGCACAAAAATACAGTGATATAGGAGAAGTTATGAGAGGTGCGTGAAAAATACAGCGATATCAGGGAAGGTATGAGGGGTGCACGAAAACACAGCGATATTGGGGAAGGTATGAGAGGTGCGAAGGCACAGCGATATAGGGGATGCTATGAGAGGTGCGTGAATACACAGCGATATATGGGACGTGATGCCATGTGCATGAAAACACAACCATATTGGGGAAGTATTGAGAGGAGCGAAAACATAGCGATCTAGGTGAAGAAATGACAGGTGAGCAAAAACACGGCGATACAGGGGAAGCTATGAGGGGTGAGGATTAACACAGTGATAAAGCTGAATCTATGGGATGTGCGCGAAAATACAGCGATATAGGGGAAGCTACGAGAGGTGCGCAAGGCACAGCGATATAGGGGAAGCTATGAGAGGTGCGCAAGGCACAGCGATATAGGGGATGCTATGAGAGGTACGCGAATACACAGCGATATTGGGGAAATTATGAGAGGTGTATGTAAACTCAGCGATATTAGGGAAGGTATGACAGGTGCACAAAAACTCAGTGATACAGGAGAAGTTATGAGAGGTGTGTGAAAGCACAGCGATATAGGGGAAGGAATCGGAGGTGCGCGAAAACAGGGCGATATAGGGGAAGGTATGAGAGGTGCGCGAAGGCATAGCGATATAGGGGATGCTATGGGAGGTGCGCGAATACACAGCGATATAGGGGACGTTATGAGATGTGCATAAAAACACGGCGATATAGGGGAAGTTATGAGAGGTGTGCAAAAATACAGCAATATAGGAGAAGTTATGAGTGGTGCGTGAAAACACAGCGATATAGGGGGAGGTATGAGAGGTACACGAAAACACAGCGATATAGGGGAAGGTATGGGAGGTACACGAAAACACAGCGATATAGGGGAAGGTATGGGAGGTACACGAAAACACAGCGATATAGGGGAAGGTATGGGAGGTGCTCGAAAACAGGGCGATATAGGGAAAGGTATGAGAGGTGTGCGAAGGCACAGCAATATAGGGGACGGTATGGGAGGTGGACGAAAGCACAGTGATATAGGGGAAGACATGAGATTTGCATGAAAACACAGCGATATAGGGGACGCTATGGGACGTGCGCGAAAACACAGTGATATAGGGGAAGATATGAGAGGTGTGCGAGAACACGGCGATATAGGTGAAATTATAAGAGGTGCGCGAAAACACGTTGATACAGGGAACTGTATCAGAAGTGCGAGAACACAGAGAGATATAGGGGAAGTAATGAGAGGAGCGGAAACACAGCGATATAGGTGAAGACATGAGAGGTGTACGAAAACACGGCGATATAGGGGAAGCTATGTGAGGTAAGCAATAACACAGCGATAAAGTTGAATTTATGGGATGTGCGCGAAAACAGGGCGATATAGGGGAAGGTAGGAGAGGTGCGCAAAAGCACAGCGATGTATGCGAAGCCATGGGAGGTGGGCGGGAAACAGGGCGATATAGGGGAAGGTATGAGCGGTGCGCGAAGGCACAGCCATATAGGGGATGCTATGGGAGGTGCGTGAATACTCAGAGATATAGGAGCCGTTATGAGATGTGCATGAAAACACAGCGATATTGTGGAAGCCATGAGAGGTGCGCAAAAATACGGCGATATAGGAGAAATTATGAGAGGAGCGTGAAAACTCAGCGATATAGAGGGAGGTATGAGGGGTGCATGAAAACGAGGCGATATGGGGAAGGTATGGAAGGTGCGCAAAAACGAGGCGATATAGGGGAAGGTATGAGAGGTGCGCGAAGGCACAGCAATACAAGGGATGCTATGGGAGGTGCGCGAATACACAGCGATATAGGGGACGTTATGAGATGTGCATGAAAACACGGCAATATAGGGGAAGGTATAAGAACTGCGCAAAAATACAGCGAATTAGGAGAAGTTATGAGAAGTGCGTGAAAACACAGCGATATAAGGGTGGTTATGAGAGGTGCAGGAAAAAACAGCAATATTGGGGAAGGTATGGGAGGTGCGCGAAAACAGGGCGATGTAGGGGAAGTTATGAGAAGTGCGCGAAGGCACAGCGATATAGGGGATGCTATGAGAGGTGCACGAAAACACCGTGATATAGGGGAAGACATGAGAGGTGCGCAAAAACAGGGCAATACAGGAGAATGTATCAGAGATGCGAGAAAACACAGCGATATAGGGGAATTAATGATAGGAGCAAAAACATAGCGATATAGGTGAAGACATGCGAGGTGCGCGAAAAAACGGCGATATAGGGTAAGCTATGAGAGGTGAGCAATAATACAGCGATGAAGGTGAAGCTATGGGATGTGCGCGAAAACAGCGATGTAGATGAATCTACGGGAGGTGCGCCAAAACACAGCGATATAGGGGACAGTATGAGATGTGCATGAATACACGGCGATATTGGGGAAGCCATGAGAGGTGCCTGAAAACACAGCGATATAGGGGAAAGTATGAGAGGTGTGCAAAAACACAGCGATATAGGGGAAGGTATGAGAGGTGCACGAAGGCACAGCGATATAGGGGATGCTATGGGAGGTGCGCGAAAACACAGCAATATAGGAGACGGTATGAGTTGTGCATAAAAACATGGCGATATAGGGGGAGGTATGAGAGGTGCGCGTAAACACGGCGATATAGGGGAAAGTATGAGAGGTGCGCAAAAATTTGGCGTTACAGGGGAATGCATCAGAGGTGCCAGAAAACACAGCTATGTCGTGGAATACATGTGAGGTGCGCGAAAGCAGGGCAATATAGTGGAAGGTATGGGATGTGCACGAAAACAGGGCGATATAGGGGAAGCTATGAGAGGTGTGCGAAAACACAGCGACATAGGGGACACAAAGGGACGTGCGCGAAAACACAGTGATATAGGGGAGGTTATGAGAGGTGTGCGAAAACACGGCGATACGGGAGAATGTATCAGATGTGCGAGAAAACACTGCGATATAAGGGAAGTATTGATAGGATCGAAAACATAGCGATCTAGGTGAAGACATGAGAGGTGCGCGAAAACATGTCGATGTAGTGGAAGCTTTGAGAAGTGAGCAAAAACACAGCGATATAGGGGAATCTATGAGAGGTGAGCAATAACACAGCGATAAAGGTGAATCTATGGGATGTGCGCGAAAAGACAGCGATATAGGGGAAGTTATGAGAGGTGCGCAAAGCACAGCGATATAGGGGATGCTATGGGACGTGCGTGAATACACAGCGATATAGTGGACGTGATGAGACGTGCATGAAAACGCAGTGATATTAGGGAAGTTATGAGAGGTGCACAAAAACACAGCGATATTGGAGAAGTTATGAGAGGTGTGCGAAAACACAGCGATATAGGGGAAGGTATGAAAGGTGCACGAAAACGCAGTGACATAAGGGAAGGTATAGGAGGTGCGCGAAAACAGGGCGATATAGGGGAAGGTATGAGAGGTGCACGAAGGCACAGCGATATTGGGGGTGCTATGGGAGTTGCGCAAAAACACAGCTATATAGGAGACGGTATTGAGATGTGCATAAAACATGGCGATATAGGGGGAGGTATGAGAGGTGCGCGTAAACACGGCGATTTAGGGGCAAGTATCAGAGGTGCACGAAACTTGGTGTTACAGGGGAATGCATCAGAGGTGCCAGAAAACACAGCGATGTAGTGGAAGACATGTGAGGTGCGTGGAAACAGGGCAATATAGTGGAAGGTATGGGATGTGCGCGAAAACAGGGCGATATAGGGGAAGGTATGAGAGGTGCGCGAAGGCACAGCGATATAGGGGATGCTATGGGAGGTGCACGAATACACAGTGATATTGGGGACGTTATGAGATGTGCATAAAAACACGGCAATATTGGTGAAGTTATGAGAGGTGCGCAAAAATACAGCAATACAGGGGAAGTTATGAGAGGTGCGTGAAAACACAGCGATATAAGGGAAGGTATGAGAGGTAACGAAAACACAGCGATATAGGGGAAGTCATGGGAGGTGCTCGAAAACAGGGCGATATAGGGAAAGGTATGAGACGTGTGCGAAACAGAGCAATATAGGGGATGGTATGGGAGGTGCACGAAAACACAGTGATATGGGGAAGACATGAGAGGTGCGTGAAAACAGAGCGATATAGGGGACGCTATTGAACGTGCGCGAAAACACAGTGATATAGGGGAAGATATGTGAGGTGTGCGAGAACACGGCGATATTGGTGAAATTATGAGAGTTGCGCGAAAACACGTTGATACAGGGAACTGCATCAGAAGTGCGAGAACACAGAGCGATATAGGGGAAGTAATGAGAGGAGCGGAAACACAGCGATATAGGTGAAGAAATGAGAGGTGCACGGGAAACAGGGCCATATAGGGGAAGGTATGAGCGATGCGCGAAGGCACAGCGATATAGGGGATGCTATGGGAGGTGCGTGAATACACAGAGATATAGGAGACGTTATGAGATGTGCATGAAAACACGGTGATATTGGGGAAGCCATCAGAGGTGTGCGAAAATACAGTGATATAGGGGACACAATGGGAGGTGTGTGAAAACAGGGCGATATTGGGGAAGGTATGAGAGGTGCACGAAGAAACAGCGATATAGGGGATTCTATGGGAGGAGCGTGAATACACAGCGATATAGGGGACATTATGAGATGTGCATGAAAATATGGCGATATTGGGGAAGCCATGAGAGGTGTGTGAAAAGACACCGATATAGGAGAAGTTATGAGAGGGGCATGAAAACACAGCGATGTTGGGGGAGGTAGGAGAGGTGCACGAAAACATGGCGATATAGGGGAAGGTATGAGAGGTGCACGAAGGCACAGCAATATAGGCGATGCCACGGGAGGTGCACGAAAACACAGTGATATAGGGGAAGACATGAGAGGTGCACAAAAATAGGGCAATATAATGGAAGCTATGGGATGTGCACGAAAACACAGTGATATAGGGGAAGGTATGAGAGATGTGCGAGAACACGGCGATATAGGGGAAATTATGAGAGGTGCGCGAAAACACGGCGATATAGGGGAAATTATGAGAGGTGGGCGAAAACATGACGATATGGGAGAATGTATCAAATGTGCGAGAAAACACAGCGATATAGGGGATGCTATGGGAGGTGCGCGAATACACAGCGATAGAGGAGACGTTATGAGATGTGCATAACAACACGGCGATATAGGGGAAGTTATGAGAGGTGCGCAAAAACACGGCGATACGGGGGAAGCTATGAGAGATGTGCAATAACACAGCAATAAAGGTGAATCTATGGGATGTGCGCAAAAAGACAGCAATTTAGGGGAAGGAATGAAGGGGCGCAAGGAACAGCGATATAGGGGAAGGTATGAGAGGTGCGCAAGGCACAGCGATATAGGGGGAGGTATGAGAGGTGCACAAGGCACAGCGATATAGGGGGAGGTATGAGAGGTGCATGAAAACACAGCGATATAGGGGAAGGTATGGAAGGTGCTCGAAAACAGGGTGATATAGATGAAGTTATGAGAGGTATGTGAAGGCACAGCAATATAGGGGATGCTATGGAAGGTGCGCGAAAACAGTGATATAAGGGAAGACATGAGAGGTGCGCGAAAACACGGCGATATAGGGGAAGCTATGAGAGGTGAGCAAAAACACGGCGATACAGGGGAAGCTATGAGAGGTGAGCAATAACACAGCGATAGTGAATCTATGGGATGTGCGCAAAAAGACAGCAATTTAGGGGAAGGAATGAAGGGGCGCAAGGAACAGCGATATAGGGGATGCTATGGCAGGTGCGTGAATACACAGCGATATAGGGGACGTGATGAGATGTGCATGAAAACGCAGCGATATTAGGGAAGTTATGAGAGGTGCACAAAAACACAGCGATATAGGAGAAGTTATGAGAGGTGTGTGAAAACACAGCGATATAGGGAAGGTATGAGAGGTGCACGAAAACAGCGATATAGGTGAAAGAATGGGAGGTGCGCGAAAACAGGGCGATATAGGTGAATGAATGCGAGGAGCACGAAAACAGGGCGATATAGCGGAAGATATGAGAGGTGCGCGAAGGCACAGCGAAATAGGGGATGTTATGGGAGGTGCGCGAATACACAGCGATATAGGGGACGTTATGAGATGTGCATAACAATACGGCGATATAGGGGAAGTTATGAGAGGTGCGCAAAAACACGGCGATGTAGGGGAAGCTATGAGAGGTGAGCAATAACACAGCGATAAATGTGAATCTATGCGATGTGCGCGAAAAGACAGCGATATAGGGAAAGGTATGAGAGGTGTGTGAAAACACAGCGATATAGGGGACGGTATGAGAGGTGTGTGAAAACACAGCGATATAGGGGACGGTACGAGATGTACATGAATACACGGCGATAGTCGGGAAACCAGGAGAGTTGTGCGAAAACACAGCTATATAGGGGAAGTTATGAGAGGTGCGCGAAAACAGGGCGATATAGAGGAAGTTATGAGAGGGTGAGCAAAAATACGGCGATATAGGGGGACGTTATGAGATGTGCGCGAAAACAGGGCGATATAGAGGAAGTTATGAGAGGAGAGCAAAAATTACGGTGATATAGGGGACGTTATGAGATGTGCATGAAAACACGGTGATATTTGGAAAGGTATGAGAGAAGTACGAACGCACAGCGATATAGGGGATGCTATGGGAGGTGCGCGAAAACACAGTGATATAGGGGACGGTATGAGATGTGTATGAAAACACGGGGATATATGGGAAGCTATGAGAGGTGCGCGTAAACACAGCGATATAGGGGAAAGTATGAGAGGTGCGCGAAAACTTGGCGTTACAGGCGAATGCATCAGAGGTGCGAGAAAAGACAGCGATGTAGGGGAAGAAATTAGAGGTGCGTGAAAACGGCAATATAGTGGAAGCTATGGGATGTGCGCAAAAACAGGGCGGGCAGGGGAAGGTAAGAGAGCTGCGCGAAAGCACAGCGATATAGGGGAAGGTATGAGAGATGTGCGAGAACACGACGATATAAGGGAAATTATGATAGGTGCGCGAAAACACAGCGATACGGGAGAATGTATCAGACGTGCGAGAAAAACACAGCGATATAGGGGAAGTAATGAGAGGAGCAAAAACAGCGATCTCGGTGAAGACATGAGAGGTGCACGAAAACACGGCGATATGGGGGAAGCTATGAGAGGTGAGCAAAAACACAGCGATACAGGGGAAGCTATGAGAGGTTAGCAATGACACAGCGATAAAGGTGAATCTATGGGGATGTGCGTGAAAACACAGCGATATAGGGGACGCTATTGGACGTGCGCAAAAACACAGTGATATAGGGGAAGATATGAGAGGTGTGCGAGAACACGGCGATATAGGTGAAATTATGAGAGTTGAGCGAAAACATGATACAGGGAACAGTATCAGAAGTGCGAGAACACAGACGATATAAGGGAAGTACTGAGAGGAGCGGAAACACAGCGATATAGGTGAAGACATGAGAGGTGCGCGAAAACACGGCGATATAGGGGAAGCTATGAGTGGTAAGCAATAACACAGCGATAAAGTTGAAGTTATGGGATGTGCGCGAAAACAGGGCGATATAGGGGAAGATATGAGAGGTACGCAAGAACACAGCGATGTATGCGAAGCCATGGGAGGTGCGCGGGAAACAGGGCGATATAGAGGAAGGTATGAGCGGTGCGCGAAGGCACAGCGATATAGGGGATGCTATGGGAGGTGAGTGAATACACAGACATATAGGAGATGTTATGAGATGTGCATGAAAATAAGGCGATATTGGGGAAGCCATGAGAGGTGTGCGAAAATACAGCGATATAGTGGACGGTATGGGAGGTGTGCGAAAACAGGGCAACGTAGGGGAAGGTATGAAAGGTGCGCGAAGGCACAGCAATACAAGGGATGCTATGGGAGGTGCGCAAATACAGAGCGATATAGGGGACGTTATGAGATGTGCATGAAAACACAACAATATAGGGAAAGGTATGAGATCTGCGCAAAAATACATCGATATAGGGGGAAGGTATGAGAGGTGCACGAAAACAGCGATGTAGGTGAAGCTATGGGAGGTGCGCGAAAGCACAGCGATATAGTGGAAGGTATGAGATGTGCATGAATACACGGCGATAGTCGGGAATCCATGAGAGGTGTGCGAAAACACAGCGATATAGGGGGAAGGTATGAGAGGAGCGCGAAAACAGGGCGATAGAGGGGAAGTTATGAGAGGTGCGTGAAAACCCAGCGACATTGGGGACGTTATGAGATGTGCATGAAAACATGGTGATATTGGGGAAGGTATGAGAGGTGTGCAAAAACACAGCAGTATACGGGAATGCATGAGAGGTGCACGAAAACAGCGATATAAGTGAAGGAATGGGAGGTGCGCGAAAACAGGGGCGATATTTGGGAAGGTATGAGAGGTGCGCGAAAGCACAGCGATATAAGGGAAGCTATGGGAGGTGCGCGAATATACAGCGATATAGAGGACGTTATGAGATGTGCATAACAACACGGGGATATAGGGGAAGCTATGAGGGGGTGAGCAATAACACAGCGATAAAGGTGAATCTATGGGATGTGCGCGAAAAGACAGCGATATAGGGGAAGGTATGAGAGGTGCGCAAGGCACAGTGATATAGGGGGAGATATGAGAGGTGCACGAAAACACAGAAATATAGGGGACGTGATGAGATGTGCATGAAAACGCAGTGATATTCGGGAAGGTATGAGAGGTGCACAAAAACACAGCGATATAGGGGGAGGTATGAGAGGTGCATGAAAAACACAGCGATATAGGGGAAGGTATGGAAGGTGTGCGAAAACAGGGCGATATAGGGGAAGGTATGAGAGGTACGCGAAGGCAGAGCAATATAAGGGATGCTATGGGATGTGCGCGAATACACAGCGATATAGGGGACGTTATGAGATGTGCATGAAAACACGGCAATATAGGGGAAGGGTATAAGAGCTGCGCAAAAATACAGTGATATAGGAGAAGTTATGAGAGGTGCGTGAAAACACAGCGATATAATGGTAGCTATGAGAGGTGCACGAAAACACAGCGATATTGGGGAAGGGTATGGGAGGTGCGCGAAAACAGGGCGATAGAGTGGAAGCTATGGGATGTGCACGAAAACAGGGCGATATAGGGGATGCTATGAGAGGTGCGCGAAAACACCGTGATATATGGGGAAGACATGAGAGGTGCGCAAAAACAGGGCAATATAGTGGAACCTATGGGATGTGCGCGAAACCACGGCGATACAGGGGAATGTATCAGAGGTGCGCGAAAACACGGCGATATAGGGGAAGCTAAGAGTGGTAAGCAATAACACAGCGATAAAGTTGAAGTTATGGGATGTGCGTGAAAACAGGGCGATATAGGGGAAGATATGAGAGGTGCGCAAAAACACAGCGATGTATGCGAAGCCGTGGGAGGTGCGTGGGAAACAGGGCGATATAGAGGAAGGTATGAGCGGTGCGCGAAGGCACAGCGATATAGAGGATGCTATGGGAAGTGCGTGAATACACAGACATATAGGAGACGTTATGAGATGTGCATGAAAATACGGCGATATTGGGGAAGCCCATGAGAGGTATGCGAAAATACAGCGATATAGGGGACCGGTATGGGAGTGAGTGCGAAAACAGGGCGACGAGTAGGGGAAGGTATGAGACGTGCGCGAAGGCACAGCGATATAGGGGATGCTATGGCAGGTGCGCGAATACACAGCGATATCTGGGACGTTAAGAGATGTGCATTAAAACACGGCGATATTGGGGAATTCATGAGAGGTGTGCAAAAATACAGCGATATAGGAGAAAATTATGAGAGCTGCGTGAAAACACAGTGATATAGGGGAAGGTATTAGAGGAGCGCGAAAACAGTGCGATAGAGAGGAAGTTATGAGAGGTGCGTGAAAACCCAGCGACATTGGGGACGTTATGAGATGTGCATGAAAACATGGTGATATTGGGGAAGGTATGAGAGGTGTGCAAAAACACAGCGGTAAACGGGAATGCATGCGAGGTGCACGAAAACAGCGATATAGGTGAAGGAATGGGAGGTGCGCGAAGAGCACAGCGATATAAGGAAAGCTATGGGAGGTGCGCGAATATACAGCGATATAGAGGACGTTATGAGATGTGCATAACAACATGGCGATATAGGGGAAGCTATGAGAGGTGAGCAATAACACAGCGATAAAGGTGAATCTATGGGGATGTGCGCGAAAAGACAGCGATATAGGGGAATGTATAAGAGGTGCGCAAGGTACAGCGATATAGGGGGAGGTATGAGAGGGTGCACGAAAACACAGAAATATAGGAGACGTGATGAGATGTGCATGAAAACGCAGTGATATTAAGGAAGGAATGAGAGGTGCACAAAAAAACAGCGATTTAGGAGAAGTTATGAGAGGTGTGTGAAAACACAGCGATATAGAGGGAGGTATGAGAGGTGCATGAAAACACAGCGATATAGGGGAAGGTATGGAAGGTGCGCGAAAACAGGGCGATATAGGGGAAGGTATGAGAGGTGCGCGAAGGCAGAGCAATATAACGGATGCTATGGGATGTGCGCGAATACACAGCGATATAGGGGACGTTATGAGATGTGCATGAAAACACGGCAATATAGGGGAAGGTACAAGAGCTGCGCAAATATACAGTGATATAGGAGAAGTTATGAGAAGTGCGTGAAAACACAGCGATATAAGGGTGGCTATGAGAGGTGCACGAAAACACAGCGATATTGGGGAAGGTATGGGAGGTGCGCGAAAACAGGGCGATATAGGAGAAGTTATGGGAGGTGCGCGAAGGCACAGCGATATAGGGGATGCTATGAGAGGTGCGCGAAAAACACCGTGATATAGGGGAAGACATGAGAGGTGGCAAAAACAGGGCAATATAGTGGAACATATGGGATGTGCGCGAAACCACGGCGATACAGGGGAATGTATCAGAGGTGCGAGAAAACACAGCGATATAGGGGACGCCATGGGACACGCGCAAAAAAACAGTGATATAGGGGACGGTATGAGAGGTGTGCGAGAACACGGGCGATATAGGGGAAATTGTAACAGGTGCGCGTAAACATGGCAAAACAGGAGAATGTATCAGAGGTCCGAGAAAACACAGCGATATAGGGGAATTAATGATAGGAGCGAAGAAAACATAGCGATATAGGTGAAGACATGCGAGGTGCACGAAAACACGGCGATATAGGGTAAGCTATGAGAGGTGAGCAATAACACAGCGATCAAGGTGAAGCTATGGGATTGTGCGCGAAAACAGCGATGTAGATGAAGCTATGGGAGGTGCGCCAAAACACAGCGATATAGGGGACGGTATGAGATGTGCATGAATACACGGCGATAGTGGGGAAGCCATGAGAGGTGCCTGAAAACACAGCGATATAGGGGAAGGTATGAGAGGTGTGCAAAAAAACAGCGATATAGGAGAAGTTAAGATAGGTGGGTGAAAACACAGCGATATAGGGGAAGGTATGAGAGGTGCACGAAGGCACAGCGATATAGGGGATGCTATGAGAGGTACACGAAAACACAGCGATATAGGAGACTTTATAAGTTGTGCATAAAAACATGGCGATATAGGGGGAGGTATGAGAGGTGCGCGAAAGCAGGGCAATATAGTGGAAGCTATGGGATGTGCACGAAAACAGGGCGATATAGGGGAAGCTATGAGAGGTTGCGAAAACACAGCGACATAGGGGACACAATGGGACGTGCGCGAAAACACAGTGATAAAGGGGAAGATATGAGAGGTGTGCGAGAACACGGCGATATAAGGGACATTATGAGGGGTGTGCGAAAACACGGCGATACGGGAGAATGTATCAGATGTGCGAGAAAACACAGCGATATAAGGGAAGTATTGAGAGGATCGAAAACATAGCGATCTAGGTGAAGGCATGAGAGGTGCGCGAAAACATGTCGATGTAGTGGAAGCTATGAGAAGTGAGCAAAAACACAGCGATACAGGGGAATCTATGAGAGGTGAGCAATAACACAGCGATAAAGGTGAATCTATGGGATGTGCGCGAAAACACAGTGATAGAGGGGAAGTTATGAGAGGTGCGCAAGGCACAGCGATATAGGGGATGCTATGGGAGGTGCGTGAATACACAGCGATATAGGGGACGTGATGAGATGTGCATGAAAACGCAGTGATATTAGGGAAGGTATGAGAGGTGCACAAAAACACAGCAATATTGGAGAAGTTATGAGAGGTGTGCGAAAACACAGCGATATAGGGGAAGGTATAAAAGGTGCACGAAAACGCAGTGACAGAAGGGAAGGTATAGGAGGTGCGCGAAAACAGGGCGATATAGGGGAAGGTATGAGAGGTGCACGAAGGCACAGCGATATAGGGGATGCTATGGGAGGTGCGCAAAAACACAGCTATATAGGAGACGGTATTGAGATGTGCATAAAAACATGGCGATATAGGGGGAGGTATGAGAGGTGCGCGTAAACACGGCGATTTAGGGGAAAGTATCAGAGGTGCGCGAAACTTGGTGTTACAGGGGAATGCATCAGAGGTGCCAGAAAACACAGCGATGTAGTGGAAGACATGTGAGGTGCGCGGAAACAGGGCAATATAGTGGAAGGTATGGGATGTGCGCGAAAACAGGGCGATATAGGGGATGGTATGAGAGGTGCGCGAAGGCACAGCAATATAGGGGATGCTATGGGAGGTGCGCGAATACACAGCGATATAGGGGACGTTATGAGATGTGCACAAAAACACGGCGATATAGGGGAAGTTATGAGAGCTGCGCAAAAATACAGCAATATAGGAGAAGTTATGAGTGGTGCGTGAAAACACAGCGATATAGGGGGAGGTATGAGAGGTACACGAAAACACAGCGATATAGGGGAAGGTATGGGAGGTGCTCGAAAACAGGGCGATATAGGGAAAGGTATGAGAGGTGTGCGAAGGCACAGCAAAAAAGGGGACGGTATGGGAGGTGGACGAAAGCACAGTGATATAGGGGAAGATATGAGATTTGCATGAAAACACAGCGATATAGGTGAAGACATGCGAGGTGCGCGAAAAAACGGCGATATAGGGTAAGCTATGAGAGGTGAGCAAAAACACAGCGATCAAGGTGAAGCTATGGGATGTGCGCGAAAACAGCGATGTAGATGAAGCTACGGGAGGTGCGCCAAAACACAGCGATATAGGGGACGGTATGAGATGTGCATGAATACACGGCGATATTGCGGAAGCCATGAGAGGTGCCTGAAAACACGGCGATATTGGGGAAGGTATGAGAGGTGCGCGAAGGCACAGGAATACAAGGGATGCTATGGGAGGTGCGCGAATACACAGCGATATAGGGGACGTTATGAGATGTGCATGAAAACACGGCAATATAAAGGAAGGTATAAGAACTGCGCAAAAATACAGCGAATTATTAGAAGTTATGAGAAGTGCTTGAAAATACAGCGATATAAGGGTGGCTATGAGAGGTGCATGAAAAAACAGCGATATTGGGGAAGGTATTGGAGGTGCGCGAGAACACGTCGATATAGGGGAAATTGTAAGAGGTGCGCGAAAACTTGGCAATACAGGAGAATGTATCAGAGGTGCGAGAAAACACAGCGATATAGGGGAATTAATGATAGAAGCAAAAACATAGCGATATAGGTGAAGACATGCGAGGTGCGCGAAAAAACGGCGATATAGGGTAAGCTATGAGAGGTGAGCAATATCACAGCGATATAGGGGACGGTATGAGATGTGCATGAATACACGGCGATATTGGGGAAGCCATGAGAGGTGCCTGAAAACACGGCGATATAGGGGAAGGTATGAGAGGTGCATGAAGGCACAGCGATATAGGGGATGCTATGGGAGGTGCGCGAAAACATAGCGATATAGGAGACGGTATGAGTTGTGCATAAAAACATGGCGATATAGGGGGAGGTATGAGAGGTGCGCGTAAACATGGCGATATAGGGGAAAGTATGAGAGGTGCGCGAAAATTTGGCGTTACAGGGGAATGCATCAGAGGTGCCAGAAAACACAGCTATGTCGTGGAATACATGAGAGGTGTGCGAAAGCAGGGCAATATAGTGGAAGCTATGGGATGTGCACGAAAACAGGGCGATATAGGGGAAGCTATGAGAGGTGCGCGAAAACACAGCGACATAGGGGACACAATGGGACGTGCGCGAAAACACAGTGATAAAGGGGAAGTTATGAGAGGTGTGCGAGAACACGGCGATATAAGGGACATTATGAGAGGTGTGCGAAAACACGGCGATACGGGAGAATGTATCAGATGTGCGAGAAAACACAGCGATATAAAGGAAGTATTGAGAGGATCGAAAACATAGCGATCTAGGTGAAGACATGAGAGGTGCGCGAAAACATGTCGATGCAGTGGAAGCTATGAGAAGTGAGCAAAAACACAGCGATATAGGGGAATCTATGAGAGGTGAGCAATAACACAGCGATAAAGGTGAATCTATGGGATGTGCGCGAATAGACAGTGATATAGGGGAAGTTATGAGAGCGGTGCGCGAAGGCACAGCGATATAGGGGATGCTATGGGAGGTGCGCAAATACACAGCGATATAGGGAACGTTATGAGATGTGCATAAAAACACGGCGATATAGGGGAAGTTATGAAAGGTGCGCAAAAAATACAGCAATATAGGAGAAGTTATCAGTGGTGCGTGAAAAACACAGCGATATAGGGGGAGGTATGAGAGGTACACGAAAACACAGCGATATAGGGACAGGTATGGGAGGTGCTCGAAAACAGGGCGATATAGGGAAAGGTATGAGAGGTGTGCGAAGGCACAGCAATATAGGGGACTGTATGGGAGGTGGACGAAAGCACAGTGATATAGGGGAAGACATGAGATTTGCATGAATACACAGCGATATAGGGGGACGCTATTGGACGTGCGCGAAAACACAGTGATATAGGGGAAGATATGAGAGGTGTGCGAGAACACGTTGATACAGGGAACTGTATCAGAAGTGCGAGAACACAGAGAGATATAGGGGAAGTAATGATAGGGAGCGGAAAACACAGCGATATAGGTGAAGACATGAGGGGTGCGCGAGAAAACACGGCGATATAGGGGAAGCTATTGGACTTGCGCGCGAAAACACAGTGATATAGGGGAAGATATGAGAGGTGTGAGAGAACACGGCGATATAGGTGAAATTATGAGAGGTGCGCAAAAACACGTTGATACAGGGAACTGTATCAGAAGTGCGAGAACACAGAGAGATATAGGGGAAGTAATGAGAGGAGCGGAAACACAGCGATATAGGTGAAGACATGAGGGGTGTGCGCGAAAACACGGCGATATAGGGGAAGCTATGAGAGGTAAGCAATAACACAGCGATAAAGATCAAGTTCTGGGATTTGCGCGAAAACAGGGCTATATAGGAGAAGGTATGAGAGGTGCGCAAAAACACATCGATGTAGGCGAAACCATGGGAGGTGCGCGGGAAACAGGGCAATATAGGGGCAGGTATGAGCGATGAGCAAGGGCACAGCGATATAGGGGATGCTATGTGAGGTGCGTGAAAACACAGAGATATAGGAGACGTTATGAGATGTGCGTGAAAACACGGCGATATTGTGGAAGCCATGAGAGGTGCGCAAAAATACGGCAATATGGGGGGACGGTATGGGAAGTGTGCGAAAACAGGGGCGACATAGGGCAAGGTATGTGAGGTGCGCGAAGGCACAGCAATGTAGAGGATGCTATGGCAGGTGCGCAAATACACAGTGATATATGGGACATTAAGAGATGTGCATGAAAACAAGGCGATATTGTGGAGGCCATGAGAGGTGCGCAAAAATACGGCGATATAGGAGAAATTATGAGAGGAGCGTGAAAACTCAGCGATATAGAGGGAGGTATGAGGGGTGCATGATAACAAGGCGATATAGGGGAAGGTATGGAAGTTGCGCAAAAACGGGGCGATATAGGGGAAGGTATGAGAGGTGCGCGAAGGCACACAGCAATACAAGGGATGCTATGGGAGGGTGCGCGAATACACAGCGATATAGGGGACGTTATGAGATGTGCATGAAAACACGGCAATATAGGGTAAGGTATAAGAACTGCGCCAAAAATACAGCGAATTAGGGGAAGTTATGAGAAGTGCGTGAAAACACAGTGATATAAGGGTGGCTATGAGAGGTGCATGAAAAATCAGCGATATTGAGGAAGGTATGGGGACGTGCGCGAAAACAGGGCGATATAGGGGAAGTTATGAGAAGTGCGCGAAGGCACAGCGATATAGGGGATGCTATGAGAGGTGCACGAAAACAGCGTGATATAGGGGAAGACATGAGAGGTGCGCAAAAACAGGGCAACACAGGAGAATGTATCAGAGGTGCGAGAAAACACAGCGATATAGGGGAATTAATGATAGGAGCAAAAACATAACGAAATAGGTGAAGACATGCGAGGTGCGCGAAAAAAATGGCGATATAGGGGTAAGCTATGAGAGGTGAGCAATAACACAGCGATCAAGGTGAAGCTATGGGATGTGCGCGAAAACAGCGATGTAGATGACGCTACGGGAGGTGCGCCAAAACACAGCGATATAGGGGACGGTATGAGATGTGCATGAACACACGGCGATATTGGGGGAAGCCATGAGAGGTGCCTGAAAACACGGCGATATAGGGGAAGGTATGAGAGGTGCGCGAAGGCACAGGAATACAAGGGATGCTATGGGAGGTGCACGAATACACAGCGATATAGGGGACGTTATGAGACGTGCATGAAAACACGGCAATATAAGGGAAGGTATAAGAAACTGCGCAAAAAATGCAGCGAATTAGGAGAAGTTATGAGAAGTGCGTGAAAACACAGCGATATAAGGGTGGCTATGAGAGGTGCATGAGAAAAACAGCGATATTGGGGAAGGTATGGGAGGTGCGCGAAAACAGGGCGATATAGGGGAAGTTATGAGAAGTGCGCGAAGGCACAGCGATATAGGGGATGCTATGAGAGCTGCACGAAAACACCGTGATTTTGGGGAAGACATGAGAGGTGCGCAAAAACAGGGCAATATAGTGGAAACCTATGGGATGTGCGCAAAACCACGGCGAAACAGGGGAATGTATCAGAGGTGCGAGAAAACACAGCGATATAGGGGACGCTATGGAACATGCGCAAAAAAACAGTGATATAGGGGAAGGTATGAGAGGTGTGCGAGAACACGGCGATATAGGGGAAATTGTAAGAGGTGCGCGAAAACATGGCAATACAGGAGAATGTATCAGAGGTGCGAGAAAACACAGCGATATAGGGGAATTAATGATAGGAGCAAAAACATAGCGATATAGGTGAAGACATGCGAGGTGCGCGAAAAAACGGCGATATAGGGTAAGCTATGAGAGGTGAGCAATAACACAGCGATCAAGGTGAAGCTATGGGATGTGCGCGAAAACAGCGATGTAGATGAAGCTACGGGAGGTGCGCCAAAACACAGCGATATAGGGTGGCGGTATGAGATGTGCATGAATACACGGCGATATTGGGGAAGCCATGAGAGGTGCCTGAAAACACGGCGATATAGGGGAAGGTATGAGAGGTGCACGAAGGCACAGCGATATAGGGGATGCTATGGGAGGTGCGCGAAAACACAGCGATATAGGAGACGGTATGAGTTGTACATAAAAACATGGCGATATAGGGGGAGGTATGAGAGGTGCGCGTAAACACGGCGATATAGGGGAAAGTATGAGAGGTGACCGAAAATTTGGCGTTACAGGGGGAATGCATCAGAGGTGCCAGAAAACACAGCTATGTCGTGGAATACATGTGAGGTGCGCGAAAGCAGGGCAATATAGTGGAAGCTATGGGATGTGCACGAAAACAGGGCGATATAGGGGAAGCTATGAGAGGTGCGCGAAAACACAGCGACATAGGGGACACAATGGGACGTGCGCGAAAACATAGTGATATAGGGGAAGTTGTGAGAGGTGTGCAAGGCACAGCGATATAGGGGGGAGGTATGAGAGGTGCACGAAAACACAGAAATATATGGGACGTGATGAGATGTGCATGAAAACGTAGTGATATTAGGGAAGGTATGAGAGGTGCACAAAAACACAGCGATATAGGAGAAGTTATGAGAGGTGTGTGAAAACACAGCGATATAGGGGGAGGTATGAGAGGTGCATGAAAACACAGCGATATAGGGGAAGGTATGGAAGGTGCGCGAAAACAGGGCGATATAGGGGAAGGTATGAGAGGTGCGCAAGGGCACAGCGATATAGGGGGAGGTATGAGAGGTGCACGAAAACATAGAAATATAGGGGGTCGTGATGAGATGTGCATGAAAACGCAGTTATAGTAGGGAAGGTATGAGAGGTGCACAAAAACACAGCGATAAAGGAGAAGTTATGACAGGTGTGTGAAAACACAGCGATATAGGGCGAGGTATGAGAGGTGCATGAAAACACAGCAATATAGGGGAAGGTATGGAAGGTGCGCGAAAACAGGGCGATATAGGGGAAGGTATGAGAGGTACGCGAAGGCAGAGCAATATAAGGGATGCTATGGGATGTGCGCGAATACACAGCGATATAGGGGACGTTATGAGATGTGCATGAAAACACGGCAATATAGGGGAAGGTATAAGAGCTGCGCAAAAATACAGTGATATAAGAGAAGTTATGAGAGGTGCGTGAAAACACAGCGATATAATGGTAGCTATGAGAGGTGCACGAAAACACAGCGATATTGGGGAAGGTATGGGAGGTGCGCGAAAACAGGGCGATATAGTGGAAGCTATGGGATGTGCGCGAAACCACGGGGATACAGGACGATATAGGGGAAGCTATGAGTGGTAAGCAATAACACAGCGATAAAGTTGAAGTTATGGGATGTGCGCGAAAGCAGGGCGATATAGAGGAAGGTATGAGCAGTGCGCGTAAACAGGGCGATATAGGGGAAGGTATGAGAGGTGCGCGAAGGCACAGCAATATAAGGGATGCTATGGGAGGTGCGTGAATACACAGCGATATAGGGGACGCTATGAGATGTGTATGAAAATACGGCAATATAGGGGAAGATATAAGAGCTGCACAAAAATACAGTGATATAGGAGAAGTTATGAGAGGTGCGTGAAAAATACAGCGATATCAGGGAAGGTATGAGGGGTGCACGAAAACACAGCGATATTGGGGAAGGTATGAGAGGTGCGAAGGCACAGCGATATAGGGGATGCTATGAGAGGTGCGTGAATACACAGCGATATATGGGACGTGATGCCATGTGCATGAAAACACAACCATATTGGGGAAGTATTGAGAGGAGCGAAAACATAGCGATCTAGGTGAAGAAATGACAGGTGAGCAAAAACACGGCGATACAGGGGAAGCTATGAGGGGTGAGGATTAACACAGTGATAAAGCTGAATCTATGGGATGTGCGCGAAAAGACAGCGATATAGGGGAAGCTACGAGAGGTGCGCAAGGCACAGCGATATAGGGGAAGCTATGAGAGGTGCGCAAGGCACAGCGATATAGGGGATGCTATGAGAGGTACGCGAATACACAGCGATATTGGGGAAATTATGAGAGGTGTATGTAAACTCAGCGATATTAGGGAAGGTATGACAGGTGCACAAAAACTCAGTGATACAGGAGAAGTTATGAGAGGTGTGTGAAAGCACAGCGATATAGGGGAAGGAATCGGAGGTGCGCGAAAACAGGGCGATATAGGGGAAGGTATGAGAGGTGCGCGAAGGCATAGCGATATAGGGGATGCTATGGGAGGTGCGCGAATACACAGCGATATAGGGGACGTTATGAGATGTGCATAAAAACACGGCGATATAGGGGAAGTTATGAGAGGTGCGCAAAAATCCAGCAATATAGGAGAAGTTATGAGTGGTGCGTGAAAACACAGCGATATAGGGGGAGGTATGAGAGGTACACGAAAACACAGCGATATAGGGGAAGGTATGGGAGGTGCTCGAAAACAGGGCGATATAGGGAAAGGTATGAGAGGTGTGCGAAGGCACAGCAATATAGGGGACGGTATGGGAGGTGGACGAAAGCACAGTGATATAGGGGAAGACATGAGATTTGCATGAAAACACAGCGATATAGGGGACGCTATGGGACGTGCGCGAAAACACAGTGATATAGGGGAAGATATGAGAGGTGTGCGAGAACACGGCGATATAGGTGAAATTATAAGAGGTGCGCGAAAACACGTTGATACAGGGAACTGTATCAGAAGTGCGAGAACACAGAGAGATATAGGGGAAGTAATGAGAGGAGCGGAAACACAGCGATATAGGTGAAGACATGAGAGGTGTACGAAAACACGGCGATATAGGGGAAGCTATGTGAGGTAAGCAATAACACAGCGATAAAGTTGAATTTATGGGATGTGCGCGAAAACAGGGCGATATAGGGGAAGGTAGGAGAGGTGCGCAAAAGCACAGCGATGTATGCGAAGCCATGGGAGGTGGGCGGGAAACAGGGCGATATAGGGGAAGGTATGAGCGGTGCGCGAAGGCACAGCCATATAGGGGATGCTATGGGAGGTGCGTGAATACTCAGAGATATAGGAGCCGTTATGAGATGTGCATGAAAACACAGCGATATTGTGGAAGCCATGAGAGGTGCGCAAAAATACGGCGATATAGGAGAAATTATGAGAGGAGCGTGAAAACTCAGCGATATAGAGGGAGGTATGAGGGGTGCATGAAAACGAGGCGATATGGGGAAGGTATGGAAGGTGCGCAAAAACGAGGCGATATAGGGGAAGGTATGAGAGGTGCGCGAAGGCACAGCAATACAAGGGATGCTATGGGAGGTGCGTGAATACACAGCGATATAGGGGACGTTATGAGATGTGCATGAAAACACGGCAATATAGGGGAAGGTATAAGAACTGCGCAAAAATACAGCGAATTAGGAGAAGTTATGAGAAGTGCGTGAAAACACAGCGATATAAGGGTGGTTATGAGAGGTGCAGGAAAAAACAGCAATATTGGGGAAGGTATGGGAGGTGCGCGAAAACAGGGCGATGTAGGGGAAGTTATGAGAAGTGCGCGAAGGCACAGCGATATAGGGGATGCTATGAGAGGTGCACGAAAACACCGTGATATAGGGGAAGACATGAGAGGTGCGCAAAAACAGGGCAATACAGGAGAATGTATCAGAGATGCGAGAAAACACAGCGATATAGGGGAATTAATGATAGGAGCAAAAACATAGCGATATAGGTGAAGACATGCGAGGTGCGCGAAAAAACGGCGATATAGGGTAAGCTATGAGAGGTGAGCAATAATACAGCGATGAAGGTGAAGCTATGGGATGTTCGCGAAAACAGCGATGTAGATGAATCTACGGGAGGTGCGCCAAAACACAGCGATATAGGGGACAGTATGAGATGTGCATGAATACACGGCGATATTGGGGAAGCCATGAGAGGTGCCTGAAAACACAGCGATATAGGGGAAGGTATGAGAGGTGTGCAAAAACACAGCGATATAGGGGAAGGTATGAGAGGTGCACGAAGGCACAGCGATATAGGGGATGCTATGGGAGGTGCGCGAAAACACAGCAATATAGGAGACGGTATGAGTTGTGCATAAAAACATGGCGATATAGGGGGAGGTATGAGAGGTGCGCGTAAACACGGCGATATAGGGGAAAGTATGAGAGGTGCGCAAAAATTTGGCGTTACAGGGGAATGCATCAGAGGTGCCAGAAAACACAGCTATGTCGTGGAATACATGTGAGGTGCGCGAAAGCAGGGCAATATAGTGGAAGGTATGGGATGTGCACGAAAACAGGGCGATATAGGGGAAGCTATGAGAGGTGTGCGAAAACACAGCGACATAGGGGACACAAAGGGACGTGCGCGAAAACACAGTGATATAGGGGAGGTTATGAGAGGTGTGCGAAAACACGGCGATACGGGAGAATGTATCAGATGTGCGAGAAAACACTGCGATATAAGGGAAGTATTGATAGGATCGAAAACATAGCGATCTAGGTGAAGACATGAGAGGTGCGCGAAAACATGTCGATGTAGTGGAAGCTTTGAGAAGTGAGCAAAAACACAGCGATATAGGGGAATCTATGAGAGGTGAGCAATAACACAGCGATAAAGGTGAATCTATGGGATGTGCGCGAAAAGACAGCGATATAGGGGAAGTTATGAGAGGTGCGCAAAGCACAGCGATATAGGGGATGCTATGGGACGTGCGTGAATACACAGCGATATAGTGGACGTGATGAGACGTGCATGAAAACGCAGTGATATTAGGGAAGTTATGAGAGGTGCACAAAAACACAGCGATATTGGAGAAGTTATGAGAGGTGCGCGAAAACACAGCGATATAGGGGAAGGTATGAAAGGTGCACGAAAACGCAGTGACATAAGGGAAGGTATAGGAGGTGCGCGAAAACAGGGCGATATAGGGGAAGGTATGAGAGGTGCACGAAGGCACAGCGATATTGGGGGTGCTATGGGAGTTGCGCAAAAACACAGCTATATAGGAGACGGTATTGAGATGTGCATAAAACATGGCGATATAGGGGGAGGTATGAGAGGTGCGCGTAAACACGGCTATTTAGGGGCAAGTATCAGAGGTGCACGAAACTTGGTGTTACAGGGGAATGCATCAGAGGTGCCAGAAAACACAGCGATGTAGTGGAAGACATGTGAGGTGCGTGGAAACAGGGCAATATAGTGGAAGGTATGGGATGTGCGCGAAAACAGGGCGATATAGGGGAAGGTATGAGAGGTGCGCGAAGGCACAGCGATATAGGGGATGCTATGGGAGGTGCACGAATACACAGTGATATTGGGGACGTTATGAGATGTGCATAAAAACACGGCAATATTGGTGAAGTTATGAGAGGTGCGCAAAAATACAGCAATACAGGGGAAGTTATGAGAGGTGCGTGAAAACACAGCGATATAAGGGAAGGTATGAGAGGTAACGAAAACACAGCGATATAGGGGAAGTCATGGGAGGTGCTCGAAAACAGGGCGATATAGGGAAAGGTATGAGACGTGTGCGAAACAGAGCAATATAGGGGATGGTATGGGAGGTGCACGAAAACACAGTGATATGGGGAAGACATGAGAGGTGCGTGAAAACAGAGCGATATAGGGGACGCTATTGGACGTGCGCGAAAACACAGTGATATAGGGGAAGATATGTGAGGTGTGCGAGAACACGGCGATATTGGTGAAATTATGAGAGTTGCGCGAAAACACGTTGATACAGGGAACTGCATCAGAAGTGCGAGAACACAGAGCGATATAGGGGAAGTAATGAGAGGAGCGGAAACACAGCGATATAGGTGAAGAAATGAGAGGTGCACGGGAAACAGGGCCATATAGGGGAAGGTATGAGCGATGCGCGAAGGCACAGCGATATAGGGGATGCTATGGGAGGTGCGTGAATACACAGAGATGTAGGAGACGTTATGAGATGTGCATGAAAACACGGTGATATTGGGGAAGCCATCAGAGGTGTGCGAAAATACAGCGATATAGGGGACACAATGGGAGGTGTGTGAAAACAGGGCGATATTGGGGAAGGTATGAGAGGTGCACGAAGAAACAGCGATATAGGGGATTCTATGGGAGGAGCGTGAATACACAGCGATATAGGGGACATTATGAGATGTGCATGAAAATATGGCGATATTGGGGAAGCCATGAGAGGTGTGTGAAAAGACACCGATATAGGAGAAGTTATGAGAGGGGCATGAAAACACAGCGATGTTGGGGGAGGTAGGAGAGGTGCACGAAAACATGGCGATATAGGGGAAGGTATGAGAGGTGCACGAAGGCACAGCAATATAGGCGATGCCACGGGAGGTGCACGAAAACACAGTGATATAGGGGAAGACATGAGAGGTGCACAAAAATAGGGCAATATAATGGAAGCTATGGGATGTGCACGAAAACACAGTGATATAGGGGAAGGTATGAGAGATGTGCGAGAACACGGCGATATAGGGGAAATTATGAGAGGTGCGCGAAAACACGGCGATATAGGGGAAATTATGAGAGGTGGGCGAAAACATGACGATATGGGAGAATGTATCAAATGTGCGAGAAAACACAGCGATATAGGGGATGCTATGGGAGGTGCGCGAATACACAGCGATAGAGGAGACGTTATGAGATGTGCATAACAACACGGCGATATAGGGGAAGTTATGAGAGGTGCGCAAAAACACGGCGATACGGGGGAAGCTATGAGAGATGTGCAATAACACAGCAATAAAGGTGAATCTATGGGATGTGCGCAAAAAGACAGCAATTTAGGGGAAGGAATGAAGGGGCGCAAGGCACAGCGATATAGGGGGAGGTATGAGAGGTGCACAAGGCACAGCGATATAGGGGGAGGTATGAGAGGTGCATGAAAACACAGCGATATAGGGGAAGGTATGGAAGGTGCTCGAAAACAGGGTGATATAGATGAAGTTATGAGAGGTATGTGAAGGCACAGCAATATAGGAGATGCTATGGAAGGTGCGCGAAAACAGTGATATAAGGGAAGACATGAGAGGTGCGCGAAAACACGGCGATATAGGGGAAGCTATGAGAGGTGAGCAAAAACACGGCGATACAGGGGAAGCTATGAGAGGTGAGCAATAACACAGCGATAGTGAATCTATGGGATGTGCGCAAAAAGACAGCAATTTAGGGGAAGGAATGAAGGGGCGCAAGGAACAGCGATATAGGGGATGCTATGGCAGGTGCGTGAATACACAGCGATATAGGGGACGTGATGAGATGTGCATGAAAACGCAGCGATATTAGGGAAGTTATGAGAGGTGCACAAAAACACAGCGATATAGGAGAAGTTATGAGAGGTGTGTGAAAACACAGCGATATAGGGAAGGTATGAGAGGTGCACGAAAACAGCGATATAGGTGAAAGAATGGGAGGTGCGCGAAAACAGGGCGATATAGGTGAATGAATGCGAGGAGCACGAAAACAGGGCGATATAGCGGAAGATATGAGAGGTGCGCGAAGGCACAGCGAAATAGGGGATGTTATGGGAGGTGCGCGAATACACAGCGATATAGGGGACGTTATGAGATGTGCATAACAATACGGCGATATAGGGGAAGTTATGAGAGGTGCGCAAAAACACGGCGATGTAGGGGAAGCTATGAGAGGTGAGCAATAACACAGCGATAAATGTGAATCTATGCGATGTGCGCGAAAAGACAGCGATATAGGGAAAGGTATGAGAGGTGTGTGAAAACACAGCGATATAGGGGACGGTATGAGAGGTGTGTGAAAACACAGCGATATAGGGGACGGTACGAGATGTACATGAATACACGGCGATAGTCGGGAAACCAGGAGAGTTGTGCGAAAACACAGCTATATAGGGGAAGTTATGAGAGGTGCGCGAAAACAGGGCGATATAGAGGAAGTTATGAGAGGTGAGCAAAAATACGGCGATATAGGGGACGTTATGAGATGTGCGCGAAAACAGGGCGATATAGAGGAAGTTATGAGAGGAGAGCAAAAATACGGTGATATAGGGGACGTTATGAGATGTGCATGAAAACACGGTGATATTTGGAAAGGTATGAGAGAAGTACGAACGCACAGCGATATAGGGGATGCTATGGGAGGTGCGCGAAAACACAGTGATATAGGGGACGGTATGAGATGTGTATGAAAACACGGGGATATATGGGAAGCTATGAGAGGTGCGCGTAAACACAGCGATATAGGGGAAAGTATGAGAGGTGCGCGAAAACTTGGCGTTACAGGCGAATGCATCAGAGGTGCGAGAAAAGACAGCGATGTAGGGGAAGAAATTAGAGGTGCGTGAAAACGGCAATATAGTGGAAGCTATGGGATGTGCGCAAAAACAGGGCGATGCAGGGGAAGGTAAGAGAGCTGCGCGAAAGCACAGCGATATAGGGGAAGGTATGAGAGATGTGCGAGAACACGACGATATAAGGGAAATTATGATAGGTGCGCGAAAACACAGCGATACGGGAGAATGTATCAGACGTGCGAGAAAACACAGCGATATAGGGGAAGTAATGAGAGGAGCAAAAACAGCGATCTCGGTGAAGACATGAGAGGTGCACGAAAACACGGCGATATGGGGGAAGCTATGAGAGGTGAGCAAAAACACAGCGATACAGGGGAAGCTATGAGAGGTTAGCAATGACACAGCGATAAAGGTGAATCTATGGGATGTGCGTGAAAACACAGCGATATAGGGGACGCTATTGGACGTGCGCAAAAACACAGTGATATAGGGGAAGATATGAGAGGTGTGCGAGAACACGGCGATATAGGTGAAATTATGAGAGTTGAGCGAAAACATGATACAGGGAACAGTATCAGAAGTGCGAGAACACAGACGATATAAGGGAAGTACTGAGAGGAGCGGAAACACAGCGATATAGGTGAAATTATGAGAGTTGAGCGAAAACTTGATACAGGGAACAGTATCAGAAGTGCGAGAACACAGACGATATAAGGGAAGTATTGAGAGGAGCGGAAACACAGCGATATAGGTGAAGACATGAGAGGTGCGCGAAAACACGGCGATATAGGGGAAGCTATGAGTGGTAAGCAATAACACAGCGATAAAGTTGAAGTTATGGGATGTGCGCGAAAACAGGGCGATATAGGGGAAGATATGAGAGGTACGCAAGAACACAGCGATGTATGCGAAGCCATGGGAGGTGCGCGGGAAACAGGGCGATATAGAGGAAGGTATGAGCGGTGCGCGAAGGCACAGCGATATAGGGGATGCTATGGGAGGTGAGTGAATACACAGACATATAGGAGACGTTATGAGATGTGCATGAAAATAAGGCGATATTGGGGAAGCCATGAGAGGTGTGCGAAAATACAGCGATATAGTGGACGGTATGGGAGGTGTGCGAAAACAGGGCAACGTAGGGGAAGGTATGAAAGGTGCGCGAAGGCACTGCAATACAAGGGATGCTATGGGAGGTGCGCAAATACAGAGCGATATAGGGGACGTTATGAGATGTGCATGAAAACACAACAATATAGGGAAAGGTATGAGATCTGCGCAAAAATACATCGATATAGGGGAAGGTATGAGAGGTGCACGAAAACAGCGATGTAGGTGAAGCTATGGGAGGTGCGCGAAAGCACAGCGATATAGTGGAAGGTATGAGATGTGCATGAATACACGGCGATAGTCGGGAATCCATGAGAGGTGTGCGAAAACACAGCGATATAGGGGAAGGTATGAGAGGAGCGCGAAAACAGGGCGATAGAGGGGAAGTTATGAGAGGTGCGTGAAAACCCAGCGACATTGGGGACGTTATGAGATGTGCATGAAAACATGGTGATATTGGGGAAGGTATGAGAGGTGTGCAAAAACACAGCAGTATACGGGAATGCATGAGAGGTGCACGAAAACAGCGATATAAGTGAAGGAATGGGAGGTGCGCGAAAACAGGGCGATATTTGGGAAGGTATGAGAGGTGCGCGAAAGCACAGCGATATAAGGGAAGCTATGGGAGGTGCGCGAATATACAGCGATATAGAGGACGTTATGAGATGTGCATAACAACACGGGGATATAGGGGAAGCTATGAGGGGTGAGCAATAACACAGCGATAAAGGTGAATCTATGGGATGTGCGCGAAAAGACAGCGATATAGGGGAAGGTATGAGAGGTGCGCAAGGCACAGTGATATAGGGGGAGATATGAGAGGTGCACGAAAACACAGAAATATAGGGGACGTGATGAGATGTGCATGAAAACGCAGTGATATTCGGGAAGTTATGAGAGGTGCACAAAAACACAGCGATATAGGGGGAGGTATGAGAGGTGCATGAAAACACAGCGATATAGGGGAAGGTATGGAAGGTGTGCGAAAACAGGGCGATATAGGGGAAGGTATGAGAGGTACGCGAAGGCAGAGCAATATAAGGGATGCTATGGGATGTGCGCGAATACACAGCGATATAGGGGACGTTATGAGATGTGCATGAAAACACGGCAATATAGGGGAAGGTATAAGAGCTGCGCAAAAATACAGTGATATAGGAGAAGTTATGAGAGGTGCGTGAAAACACAGCGATATAATAGTAGCTATGAGAGGTGCACGAAAACACAGCGATATTGGGGAAGGTATGGGAGGTGCGCGAAAACAGGGCGATATAGTGGAAGCTATGGGATGTGCACGAAAACAGGGCGATATAGGGGATGCTATGAGAGGTGCGCGAAAACACCGTGATATATGGGGAAGACATGAGAGGTGCGCAAAAACAGGGCAATATAGTGGAACCTATGGGATGTGCGCGAAACCACGGCGATACAGGGGAATGTATCAGAGGTGCGCGAAAACACGGCGATATAGGGGAAGCTAAGAGTGGTAAGCAATAACACAGCGATAAAGTTGAAGTTATGGGATGTGCGTGAAAACAGGGCGATATAGGGGAAGATATGAGAGGTGCGCAAAAACACAGCGATGTATGCGAAGCCGTGGGAGGTGCGTGGGAAACAGGGCGATATAGAGGAAGGTATGAGCGGTGCGCGAAGGCACAGCGATATAGAGGATGCTATGGGAGGTGCGTGAATACACAGACATATAGGAGACGTTATGAGATGTGCATGAAAATACGGCGATATTGGGGAAGCCATGAGAGGTATGCGAAAATACAGCGATATAGGGGACGGTATGGGAGGAGTGCGAAAACAGGGCGACGTAGGGGAAGGTATGAGACGTGCGCGAAGGCACAGCGATATAGGGGATGCTATGGCAGGTGCGCGAATACACAGCGATATCTGGGACGTTAAGAGATGTGCATTAAAACACGGCGATATTGGGGAATTCATGAGAGGTGTGCAAAAATACAGCGATATAGGAGAAATTATGAGAGCTGCGTGAAAACACAGTGATATAGGGGAAGGTATTAGAGGAGCGCGAAAACAGTGCGATAGAGAGGAAGTTATGAGAGGTGCGTGAAAACCCAGCGACATTGGGGACGTTATGAGATGTGCATGAAAACATGGTGATATTGGGGAAGGTATGAGAGGTGTGCAAAAACACAGCGGTAAACGGGAATGCATGCGAGGTGCACGAAAACAGCGATATAGGTGAAGGAATGGGAGGTGCGCGAAAGCACAGCGATATAAGGAAAGCTATGGGAGGTGCGCGAATATACAGCGATATAGAGGACGTTATGAGATGTGCATAACAACATGGCGATATAGGGGAAGTTATGAGAGCTGCGCAAAAATACAGCAATATAGGAGAAGTTATGAGTGGTGCGTGAAAACACAGCGATATAGGGGGAGGTATGAGAGGTACACGAAAACACAGCGATATAGGGGAAGGTATGGGAGGTGCTCGAAAACAGGGCGATATAGGGAAAGGTATGAGAGGTGTGCGAAGGCACAGCAAAAAAGGGGACGGTATGGGAGGTGGACGAAAGCACAGTGATATAGGGGAAGACATGAGATTTGCATGAAAACACAGCGATATAGGGGACGCTATTGGATGTGCGCGAAAACACAGTGATATAGGGGAAGATATGAGAGGTGTGCGAGAACACGGCGATATAGGTGAAATTATGAGAGGTGCGCGAAAACACGTTGATACAGGGAACTGTATCAGAAGTTCGAGAACACAGAGCGATATAGGGGAAGTAATGAGAGGAGCGGAAACACAGCGATATAGGTGAAGACATGAGGGGTGCGCGAAAACACGGCGATATAGGGGAAGCTATTGGACGAGCGCGAAAACACAGTGATATAGGGGAAGATATGAAAGGTGTGCGAGAACACGGCGATATAGGTGAAATTATGAGAGGTGCGCGAAAACACGTTGATACAGGGATCTGTATCAGAAGTGCGAGAACACAGAGAGATATAGGGGAAGTAATGAGAGGAGCGGAAACACAGCGATATAGGTGAAGACATGAGAGGTAAGCAATAACACAGCGATAAAGATGAAGTTCTGGGATTTGCGCGAAAACAGGGCTATATAGGAGAAATTATGAGAGGTGCGCAAAAATACGGCAATATAGGGGAAGGTATAGGAAGTGTGCGAAAACAGGGCGACATAGGGGAAGGTATGAGAGGTGCGCGAAGGCACAGCAATGTAGAGGATGCTATGGCAGGTGCGCAAATACACAGCGATATATGGGACGTTAAGAGATGTGCATGAAAACACGGCGATATTGTGGAAGCCATTAGAGGTGCGCAAAAAGACGGCGATATAGGAGAAATTATGAGAGGAGCGTGAAAACTCAGCGATATAGAGGGAGGTATGAGGGGTGCATGAAAACGAGGCGATATAGGGGAAGGTATGGAAGGTGCGCGAAAACAGGGCGATATAGGGGAAGTTATGAGAAGTGCGCGAAGGCACAGCGATATAGGGGATGCTATGAAAGGTGCACGAAAACACAGTGATATAGGGGAAGACATGAGAGGTGCGCAAAAACAGGGCAATATAGTGGAACCTATGGGATGTGCGCGAAACCACGGCGATACAGGGGAATGTATCAGAGGTGCGAGAAAACATAGCGATATAGGGAACGCTATGGGACATGCGCAAAAAAACAGTGATATAGGGGAAGGTATGAGAGGTGTGCGAGAACTCGGAGATATAGGGGAAATTGTAAGAGGTGCGCGAAAACATGGCAATACAGGAGAATGTATCAGAGGTGCGAGAAAAGACAGCGATATAGGGGAATTAATGATAGGAGCAAAAACATAGCAATATAGGTGAAGACATGCGAGGTGCGCGAAAAAACGGCGATATAGGGTAAGCTATGAGAGGTGAGCAATAACACAGCGATCAAGGTGAAGCTATGGGATGTGCGCGAAAACAGCGATGTAGATGAAGCTCCGGGAGGTGCGCCAAAACACAGCGATATACGGGACGGTATGAGATGTGCATGAATACACGGCGATATTGGGGAAGCCATGAGAGGTGCCTGAAAACACGGCGATATAGGGGCAGGTATGAGAGGTGCGCGAAGGCACAGGAATACAAGGGATGCTATGGGAGGTGCGCGAATACACAGCGATATAGGGGACGTTATGAGATGTGCATGAACACACGGCAATATAAGGGAAGGTATAAGAACTGCGCAAAAATGCAGCGAATTAGGAGAAGTTATGAGAAGTGCGTGAAAACACAGCGATATAAGGGTGGCTATGAGAGGTGCATGAAAAAACAGCGATATTGGGGAAGGTATGGGAGGTGCGCGAAAATAGGGCGATATAGGGGAAGTTATGAGAAGTGCGCGAAGGCACAGCGATATAGGGGATGCTATGAGAGGTGCACGAAAACACCGTGATATAGGGGAAGACATGAGAGGTGCGCAAAAACAGGGCAATATAGTGGAACCTATGGGATGTGCGCGAAACCATGGCGATACAGGGGAATGTATCAGAGGTGCGAGAAAACACAGCGATATAGGGGACGCTATGGGACATGCGCAAAAAAACAGTGATATAGGGGAAGGTATGAGAGGTGTTCGAGAACACGGCAATATAGGGGAAATTGTAAGAGGTGCGCGAAAACATGGCAATACAGGAGAATGTATCAGAGGTGCGAGAAAACACAGCGATATAGGGGAATTAATGATAGGAGCAAAAACATAGCGATATAGGTGAAGACATGCGAGGTGCGCGAAAAAACGGCGATATAGGGTAAGCTATGAGAGGTGAGCAATAACACAGCGATCAAGGTGAAGCTATGGGATGTGCGCGAAAACAACGATGTTGATGAAGCTACGGGAGGTGCACCAAAACACAGCGATATAGGGGACGGTATGAGATGTGCATGAATACACGGCGATATTGGGGAAGCCATGAGAGGTGCCTGAAAACACGGCGATATAGGGGAAGGTATGAGAGGTGCACGAAGGCACAGCGATATCGGGGATGCTATGGGAGGTGCGCGAAAACACAGCGATATAGGAGACGGTATGAGTTGTACATAAAAACATGGCGATATAGGGGGAGGTATGAGAGGTGCGCGTAAACACGGCGATATAGGGGAAAGTATGAGAGGTGACCGAAAATTTGGCGTTACAGGGGAATGCATCAGAGGTGCCAGAAAACACAGCTATGTCGTGGAATACATGTGAGGTGCGCGAAAGCAGGGCAATATAGTGGAAGCTATGGGATGTGCACGAAAACAGGGCGATATAGGGGAAGCTATGAGAGGTGCGCGAAAACACAGCGACATAGGGGACACAATGGGACGTGCGCGAAAACATAGTGATATAGGGGAAGTTATGAGAGGTGTGCGAGAACACGGCGATATAAGGGACATTATGAGAGGTGTGCGAAAACACGGCGATACGGGAGAATGTATCAGATGTGCGAGAAAACACAGCGATATAAGAGAAGTATTGAGAGGATCGAAAACATAGCGATCTAGGTGAAGACATGAGAGGTGCGCGAAAACATGTCGATGTAGTGGAAGCTATGAGAAGTGAGCAAAAACACAGCGATATAGGGGAATATATGAGAGGTGAGCAATTACACAGCGATAAAGGTGAATCTATGGGATGTGCGCGAAAAGACAGCGATATAGGGGAAGTTATGAGAGGTGCACAAGGCACAGCGATATAGTGGATGCTATGGGAGGTGCGTGAATACACAGCGATATAGGGGACGTGATGAGGTGCATGAAAACGCAGTGATATTAGGGAATGTATGAGAGGTGCACAAAAACACAGCGATATTGGAGAAGTTATGAGAGGTGTGCGAAAACACAGCGATATAGGGGAAGGTATGAAAGGTGCACGAAAACGCAGTGACATAAGGGAAGGTATAGGAGGTGCGCGAAAACAGGGCGATATAGGGAAAGGTATGAGAGGTGCACGAAGGCACAGCGATATAGGGGATGCTATGGGAGGTGCTCAAAAACACAGCTATATAGGAGACGGTATTGAGATGTGCGTAAAAACATGGCGATATAGGGGGCCGTATGAGAGGTGCGCGTAAACACGGCGATTTAGGGGAAAGTTTCAGAGGTGCGCGAAACATGATGTTACAGGAGAATGCATCAGAGGTGCCAGAAAACACAGCGATGTAGTGGAAGACATGTGAGTTGCGCGGAAACAGGGCAATATAGTGGAAGGTATGGGATGTGCGCGAAAACAGGGCGATATAGCGGAAGGTATGAGAGGTGCGCAAAGGCACAGCGATATAGGGGATGCTATGGGAGGTGCACGAATACACAGTGGTATAGGGGACGTTATGAGATGTGCATAAAAACACGGCATTATAGGGGAAGTTATGAGAGGTGCGCAGAAATACAGCAATACAGGGGAAGTTATGAGAGGTGCGTGAAAACACAGCGAAATAAGGGGAGGTATGAGAGGTAACGAAAACACAGCGATATAGGGGAAGTTATGGGAGGTGCTCGAAAACAGGGCGATATAGGGAAAGGTATGAGACGTGTTCGAAACACAGCAATATAGGGCATGGTATGGGAGGTGCACGAAAACACAGTGATATAGGGGAAGATATGAGAGGTGCGTGAAAACAGAACGATATAGGGGACGCTATTGGACGTGCGCGAAAACACAGTGATATAGGGGAAGATATGAGAGGTGTGCGAGAACACGGCGACATAGGTGAAATTATGAGAGGTGCGCGAAAACACGTTGATACAGGGAACTGTATCAGAAGTGCGAGAACACAGAGAGATATAGGGGAAGTAATGAGAGGAGCGGAAACACAGCGATATAGGTGAAGAAATGAGAGGTGCGCGAAAACGGCGATATAGGGGAAGGTATGAGATGTGCGCAAAAACACAGCGATGTAGGCGAAGCCATGGGAGGTGCACGGGAAACAGGGCGATTTAGGGGAAGGTATGAGCGATGCGCGAAGGCACAGCGATATAGGGGATGCTATGGGAGGTGCGTGAATACACAGAGATATAGGAGACGTTATGAGATGTGCATGAAAACACGGTGATATTGGGGAAGCCATGAGAGGTGCGCAAAAATACGGCGATATTGGTGAAATTATGAGAGGTGCATGAAAACACAGCGATATAGGGGGAGGTATGGAAGGTTCGCGAAAACAGGGCGATATAGGGGAAGGTATGAGAGGTGCACGAAGGCAAGCAATATAAGGGATGCTATGGGAGGTGCGTGAATACACAGCGATATAGGGGACGCTATGAGATGTGCATGAAAACACGGCAGTATAGGGGAAGGTATAAGAGCTGCACAATAATACAGTGATATAGGAGAAGTTATGAGAGGTGCGCAAAAATACATCGATATAGGGGAAGGTATGAGAGGTGCACGAAAACACTGCGATATAGGAGAAGTTATGAGAGGTCTGCGAAAACACAGCGATATAGGGGAAGGTATGAAAGGTGCACATAAACACAGAGATATATTCGGTAAGGAATGGGAGGTGCACGAATAGACAGCGATATAGGGGACGTTATGAGATGTGCATGAAAACACAGCCATAGAGGGGAAGTATTGAGAAGAGCGAAAAAATAGCGATCTAGGTGAAGACATGAGAGGTGAGCAAAAACACGGAGATACAGGGGAAGCTGTGAGAGGTGAGCAATAACACAGCGATAAAGCTGAATCTATGAGATGTGCGCAAAAAGTCAGCGATATAGGGGAAGGTATGAGATGTGCATGAAAACACAACGATATAGGGGAAGATATGAGAGGTACAGGAAGGCACAGCGATATAACGGATGGTATGGGATGTGCGTGAAAACACAGTGATATAGGAGACGGTATGAGATATGCATGAAAACACGGCGATATGGGAGAATGTATCAGAGGTGCGAGAAAACACAGCGATATAGGGGAAGACATGAGAAGTGAGAAAAAACACGGTGATGCAGGGGAAGCTATGAGAGGTGTACAAGGCACAGCGATATCGGGGAAGCTATGAGAGGTGCGCAAGGCACAGCGATATAGGGGATGCTATGAGAGGTGCGTCAATACACAGAGATATAGGAGATGTTATGAGATGTGCGTGAAAACACGGCGATATTGTGGAAGCCATGAGAGGTGCGCAAAAATACGGCAATATAGGGAACGGTATGAGAAGTGTGCGAAAACAGGGCGACATAGGGGAAGGTATGAGAGGTGCGCGAAGGCACAGCGATGTAGAGGATGCTATGGCAGGTGCGCGAATACACAGCGATATATGGGACGTTAAGAGATGTGCATGAAAACACGGCGATATTGGGGAAGCCATGAGAGGTGCGCAAAAATACGGCGATATAGGAGAAATTATGAGAGGAGCGTGAAAACTCAGCGATATAGGGGGAGGTATGAGAGGTGCATTAAAAAACAGCGATATAGGGGAAGGTATGGAAGGTGCGCGAAAACAGGGCGATATAGGGGAAGGTATGAGAGGTGCGCGAAGGCACCGCAATACAAGGGATGCTATGGGAGGTGCGCGAATACACAGCGATATAGGGGACTTTATGAGATGTGCGTGAAAACACGACAATATTGTGGAAGCCATGAGAGGTGCGCAAAAATACGGCGATATAGGGGACGGTATGAGAAGTGTGCGAAAACAGGGCGACATAGGGGAAGGTATGAGAGGTGCGCGAAGGCACAGCGATGTAGAGGATGCTATGGCAGGTGCGCGAATACACAGCGATATATGGGACGTTAAGAGATGTGCATGAAAACACGGCGATATTGGGGAAGGTATAAGAACTGCGCAAAAATACAGCGAATTAGGAGAAGTTATGAGATGTGCGTGAAAACACAGCGAAATAAGGGGGAGGTATGAGAGGTGCATGAAAAAACAGCGATATAGGGGAAGGTATGGAAGGTGCGCGAAAACAGGGCAATATGGGGAAGGTATGAGAGGTGCGCGAAGGTACAGCGATATAGGGGATGGTATGAGAGGTGCGCGAAAACACCGTGATATAGGGGAAGACATGAGAGGTGCACAAAAACAGGGCAATATAGTGGAACCTAAGGGATGTGCGCGAAACCACGGCGATACAGGGGAATGTATCAGAGGCGCGAGAAAACACAGCGATATAGGGGACGCTATGGGACATGCACAAAAAAACAGTGATATAGGGGAAGGTATGAGAGGTGTGCGAGAACGCGGCGATATAGTGGAAATTGTAAGAGGTGCGCAAAGGCATGGCAATACAGGAGAATGTATCAGAGGTGCGAGAAAACACAGCAATATAGGGGAAGTAATGATAGGAGCGAAAACATAGCGATATAGGTGAAGACATGCGAGGTGCGCAAAAACACGGCAATATAGGGTAAGCTATGAGAGCTGAGCAATAACACAGCGATCAAGGTGAAGCTATGGGATGTGCGCGAACACAGCGATGTAGGCGAAGCCATGGGAGGTGCGCCAAAACACAGCAATATAGGGGACGGTATGAGATGTGCATGAATACACGGCGATATTGGGGAAGCCATGAGAGGTGCCTGAAAACACAGCGATATAGGGGAAGGTATGAGAGTTGTGCAAGAACACAGCGATATAGGAGAATTTAAGAGAGGTATGTGAAAACACAGTAATATAGGGGAGGGTAGGAGAGGAGCACGAAAACACAGCGATATAGGGGAAGGTATGAGAGGAGCGCGAAAACAGGGCGATATAGGGGAGGTTATGAGAGGTGCGTGAAAACCCAGCGACATTGGGGACGTTATGAGATGTGCATGAAACCACGGTGATATTGGGGAAGGTATGAGAGGTGTGCAAAAACACAGCGGTATACGGGAATAAATGAGAGGTGCGCGAATGCACAGTTATATAGGGTATTCTATGGGCGGTGCGCAAATACACAGCGATATAGGGGACGTTATGAGATGTGCATGAAAACACATCAATATGGGGAAGATATGAGATATGCGCAAAAATACATCGATATAGGGGAAGGTATGAGAGGTGCGCGAAAACAGCGATGTAGGCGAAGCTATGGGAGGTGCGCGAAAGCACAGCGATATAGGGGAATCTATGAGATGTGCATCAATACACGGCGATAGTCGGGAAGCCATGAGAGGTGTGCGAAAACACAGCGATATAGGGGAAGGTATGAGAGGAGCTCGAAAACAGGGCGATATAGGAGAGGTTATGAGAGGTGCGTGAAAACCCAGCGACATTGGGGACGTTATGAGATGTGCATGAAACCACGGTGATATTGGGGAATGTATGAGAGGGGCGCAAAAATACATCGATATAGGGGAAGGTATGAGAGGTGCGCGAAAACACAGCGATATAGGGAAAGCTATGAGATGTGCATGAATACACGGCGATAGTCGGGAAGCCATGAGAGGTGTGCGAAAACACAGCGATATAGGGGAAGGTATGAGAGGTGCGTGAAAACACATTGATATAGGGGAAGGTATGAGAGGAGTGTGAAAACAGGGCGATATAGGGGAAGGTATGAGAGGTGCGCGAAGGCACAGCGATATAGGAGAAGGTATGAGAGGTGCACGAAAACAGCGATATAGGTGAAGGAATGGGAGGTGCACGAAAACAGGGCGATATTTGGGAAGGTATGAGAGGTGCGCGAAGGCGCAGCGATATAAGGGATGCTATGGGAGGTGCGCAAATATGCAGCGATATAGAGGACATTATGAGATGTGCATAATTACACGGCGATATAGGGTAAGTTATGAGAGGTGCGCAAAAACACGGCGATATAGGGGAAGGTATGAGAGGTGCGCGAAAACACAGCGATATGGGGAACGGTATGAGATGTGCATGAATGCACGGCGATATCGGGGAAGCCATCAGAGGTGCGAGAAAACACAGTGATATAGGGGACGGTATGAGATGTGCATGAACACATGGCGATATTGGGGATTCCATGAGAGGTGCGCGAAAACAGGGCGATATAGGGGAAGCTATGAGAAGTGAGCAATAACACAGCGATAAAGATGAAGCTATGGGATGTGTGCAAAAAGACAGCGATATAGGGGAAGGTATGAGAGGTGCACGAAAACACAGCGACGTGGGCGTAGCTATGGGAAGTGCGCGAAGGCACAGTGATATAAGGGACAGTATGAGATGTGCATGAATACACGGCAATATTGGGGAAGCCATGAGAGATGCGTGAAAACACAGCAATATAGGGGAAGGTTTGAGAGGTGCACGAAAAACAACGTTTAAAGGGAAGGTATGGGAGGTGCGCGAAAACAGGACGATATAGGGGAAGGTATGAGATGTGCGCGAAGGCACAGCAATATAGGGGATTCTATGGGAGGTGCGCGAATGCACAGCAATATGGGGGACGTTATGAGATGTGATTGAAAACACGGCGATATAGGGGAAAGTATGAGAGGTGCGCAAAAATACAGCGATATAGGAGAAGTTATGAGAGGTGCGTGAAAACACAGCGATATAGGGGAAGGTATGAGAGGTGCACGAAAACACAGCGATAAGGAGGAAGGTATGGGAGGTGCGCGAAAACACAGTGATATAGGGGAAGACATGAGAGGTGCTCGAAAACAGGGCTATATAGTGGAAGCTATGGGATATGCGTGAAAGCATGGCAATACAGGTAAAGGTATGAGAGGTGTCCGAAAACACAGCGATACAGGGGGTGCTATGGGACGTGCGCGAAAACACAGTGATATCGTGGAAGGTATGAGAGGTGTGCAAGAACATGGCTATACAAGGGAAATTATGAGAGGTCCGCAAAAACATGGCGATATATGAGAAGTTATGAGAGGTGAGTGAAAACACAGCGATATAGGGGAAGGTGTGAAGGTATGAGAGGTGCACGAAAACACAGCGATATAGGGGAAGGTATGAGAGGTGCGCGAAGGCACAGTGATATAGGGGATGGTATGAGATGTGCATGAAAACACGGAGATATCGGGGAAGAAATGAGAGCTACGCGAAAACACAGCAATATAGGGGAGTCCATGGGACGTGCGTGAAAACACAGTGATATAGGGGAAGGTATGCGAGCTGCGCGAGAACACGGCGATACAGGGGAAAGTAGGAGAGGTGCGCGAAAACTTGGCGTTATAGGGGAATGCATCAGAGGTGTGAGAAAACACAGCGATGTAGGGGAAGACATGAGGGGTGCGCGAAAACAGGGCAATGTAGTGGAAGCTATGGGACGTGCGCTAAAACAGGGCGATGTAGGGGAAGGTATGAGAGGTGTGCGAGAACACGGCGATATAGGCGAAATTATGAGAGGTGCGCGAAAACACGGCGATACAGGAGAATATATCAGACGTGCGAGAAAACACAGCGATATAGGGGAATTAATGAGAAGAGCGAAAACATAGCGATCTAGGTGAAGAAATGAGAGCTGCGCAAAAACACGGCGATATAGGGGAAGATATGAGAGGTGAGCAAAAACACGGCGATATAGGGGAATCTATGAGAAGTGAGCAATAACACAGCGATAAAGGTGAAGCTATGGGATGTGCGCGAAAAGACAGTGATACAGGGGAATGTATGAGAGGAGTGCGAAAACAGGGCGATATAGGCAAAGTTATGAGAGGTGCGTGAAAACCCAGCGATATAGGGGACGTCAAGAGATGTGCACGAAAACACGACGATATTGGGGAAGCCATGAGAGGTGCACAAAAATACAGCGATATAGGAGAAGTTGCGAGAGGTGCGTGAAAACACAGCGATATAGGGGGAGGTATGAGAGGTGCACGAAAACACAGCGATATGGGGGATTGTATGGGAGGTGCGCGAAAACAGGGCCATATATGGGAAGGTATGAGAGGTGCGCGAAGACACAGCAATATAGGAGATGCTATGGGAGGTGTGCGAAAACACAGTGAAATAGGGGAAGACATGAGAGGTGCGCAAAAACAGGGCAATATAGTGGAAGCTATGGGATGTGCGTGACAACACACGGGAGATACAGGGGAATGCATCAGAGGTGCGAGATAACACAGCGATATAGGGGACGCTATGGGACTTGCACGAAAACACAGTGATATAGGGGGAAGGTATGAGAGGTCTGCGAGAACACGGCGATATGGGGAAATTATAAGAGGTGCACGAAAACACAGCGATATAGGGGACGGTATGAGACGAGCACGAATACACGGCGATATTGGGGAAGCCATAAGAGGTGCGTGAAAACACAGCGATATAGGGGAAATTATAGGAGGAGCGCGAAAACAGGGGCGATATAGCGGAAGGTATGAGAGGTGCACGAAGACACAGCGATATAGGGGATGCTATGGGAGGTGCGCGAAAACACAGTGATATATGGGAAGCTATGAGAGGTACGCGAAAACACAGTGATATAGGGGAAAGTATGAGAGGTGCGTGAAAACTTGGCGTTACGTGGGAATGCATCAGAAATGCGAGAAAATACAGCTATGTAGGGGAAGACATGAGAGGTGCGCGAAAACAGGGCAATATAGTGGAAGCTATGGAATGTGCGCGAAAACAGGGCGATATGGGGAAGGTATGAGAGGTGTACGAAAACACAGCGATATAGGGGACTCTGTGGGAGGTGCGCGAATACACAGCGATATAGGGGACTTTTAAGAGATGTGCATGGAAACACGGCTATATTGGGGAAGCTATGAGAGGTGCACAAAAATACAGCGATATAGGAGAAGTTATGAGAGGTGCGTGAAAACACAGCGATATAGGGAGAGGTATGAGAGGTGCACGAAAACACAGCGATATAGGGGGAATGTATGGGAGGTGCGCGAAAAACAGGGGCTATATAGGGGAAGGTAAGATAGGTGCGCGAAGGCACAGCAATATAGGGGATGCTATGGGAGGTGCATGAAAACACAGCGATATAGGGCAATGTATGGGAAGTGCGCGAAAACAGGGCGATATAGGGGAAGGCAAGAGAGGTGCGCGAAGGCACTGCTATACAGGCGATGCTATGGGAGGTGCGCGAAAACACAGTGATATTGGAGAAGACATGAGAGGTGCACAAAAACAGGGGCAATATAGTGGAAGCTATGGGATGTGCCCGAAAACACGGCGATACAGGGGAATGCATCAGAGGTGCGAGAAAACACAGCGATATAGGGGACGCTATGGGACGTGCGCAAAAACACAGTGATATAGGGGAAGGCATGAGAAGTCTGCGAGAACACGGCGATATTAGGGAAATTATAAGAGGCTGTGCGAAAACATTGTGATACAGGGGAATGTTTCAGAGGTGCGAGAAAACACAGCGATATAGGGGAAGTAATGATTGGAGCGAAAACATAGCGATATAGGTGAAGACATGCGAGGTGTGCGAAAAAACGGCGATATAGGGGAAGCTATGAGAGTTGAGCATTAACACAGCGATAAAGGTGAAGCTATGGGATGTGCGCGAAAAGACAGCGATATAGGGGAAGATATGAGAGGTGTGCGAAAACAGCGATGTAGGCGAATCTATGGGAGGTGCGCGAAAACACAGTGATATAGGGGACGGTATGAGACATGCATGAATACACGGCGACATTGAGGAAGCCATGAGAGATGCGTGAAAACACAGCGACATAGGGGAAAGTATAGGAGGTGCGCGAAAACAGGGCGATATAGGGGAAGGTGTGAGAGGTGCACGAACGCACAGCGATGTAGGGGCTGGTATAGGAGGTGCGCGAAAACACAGTGATATAGGGGACGGTATGAGATGTGTATGAAAACATGGTGATATAGGTGAAGCTATGAGAGGTACGCGAAAACACGGCAATATAGGAGAAATTATGAGAGGTGCGTGAAAACTTGGCGTTACATGAGAATGCATCAGAAGTGCAAGAAAACACAGTGATGTAGGGGAAGACATGAGAGTTCCGCGAAAACAGGGCAATATAGTGGAAGCTATGGGATGTGCTCGAAAACAGGGCGATATAGGGGAAGGAATGAGAGGTGCGCGAAAACACAGCGATATAGGGGACGCTATGGGACGTGCGCGAAAACACAGTGATATAGGGGAAGGTATGAGAGGTGCACAAAAACACAGCGATATAGGGGAAGTTATGAGAGGTGCACAAAAATACAGCAATGTAGGAGAAATTATGAGAGGTGTGTGAAAGCACAGCGATATAGGGGAAGAAATGGGAGGTGCGTGAAAACGGCAATATAGGGGAAGGTATGAGAGGTGCGCGAAAACACAGCGATATAGGGGATGCTATGGGAGGTGCGTGAATACACAGCGATATAGTGGACGTGATGAGATGTGCATGAAAACTCAGCTATATGAGGGAAGTTATGAGAGGTGAACAAAAACACAGCAGTATAGGAGAATTTATGAGAGGTGCGTGCAAACACAACGATATCGGGGGAGGTATGAGAGGTACACGAAAACACAGCGATAAGGGGAAGGTATGGGAGGTGTGCGTGAACATGGCGATATAGGGGAAATTGTAAGAGGTGCGCGAAAACATGGCAATACAGGAGAACGTATCAGAGGTGCGAGAAACACAGCGATATAGGGGAAGTAATGATAGTAGCGAAAACATAGCGATATAGGTGAAGACATGCGAGGTGCGTGAAAACATGACGATATAGGGTAAGCTATGAGAGGTGAGCAATAACACAGCGATCAAGGTGAAGCTATGGGATGTGCGCGAAAACAGAAATGTACGCGAAGCAATGGGAGGTGCGCGAAAACACAGCGATATAGGGGATGGTATGAGATGTGCATGAATACACGGCGATATTGGGGAAGCCATGAGAGGTGCCTGAAATCACAGCGATATAGGGGAAGGTATGAGAGGTGTACAAAAACACAGCGATATCGGGGAAGGTATGGGAAGTGCACGAAAACAGGGCGATATAGGGGAATCTATGAGAGGTGAGCAAAAACATGGTGATACGGGAAGCTATGACAGGTGAGCAATAACACAGCGATAAAGGTGAATCTATGGGATGTACGCAAAAAGACAGCGATATAGGGGAAGGTATGAGAGGTGCGCAAGGCACAGCGATATAGGGGATGCTATGGGAGCTGCGTGAATACACAGTGATATAGGGGACGTGATTGGATGTGCATGAAAATGCAGCGATATTAGGGAAGGTATGAGAGGTGCACAAAAACACAGCGATATAGTAGAAGTTATGAGAGGTGTGTGAAAACACAGTGATGTAGGGGAAAGTATGAAAGGTGCACGAAAACACAGCGATATAGGGGAAGGAATGGGAGATGCACGAAAACAGGGCGATATAGGGGAATGTATGAGAATGTATGAGAATGTGCGAGAAAACACAGCGATATAGGGGAAGTATTGAGAGGAGCGAAAAAATAGCGATCTAGGTGAAGACATGAGAGGTGAGCAAAAACACGGCAATACAGGGGAAGCTATGAGAGGAGAGCAATAACACAGCAATAAAGCTGAATCTATGGGATGTGCGCGAAAAGACAGCGATATAGGGGAAGGTATGAGAAGTGCGCAAGGCACAGCAATATAGGGGATGCTATGGGAGGTGCGTGAAAACACAGCGATATAGGGGGAGGTATGAGAGGTACACGAAAACACAGCGATAAGGGGAAGGTATGGGAGGTGCTCGAAAACAAGGCGATATAGAGGGAGGTATGAGAGGTGTGCGAAGGCACAGCAATATAGGGTTTGCTATGGGAGGTGTGCGAAAACACAGTGATATAGGGGAAGGTATGAGAGGTGCGCGAAAACGGCAATATAGGGGAAATTGTAAGAGGTGCGCGAAAACATGGCAATACAGGAGAATGTATCAGAGGTGCGAGAAAAGACAGCGATATAGGGGAAGTAATGATAGGAGCGAAAACATAGCGATATAGGTGAAGACATGCGAGGTGCGTGAAAACACGACGATATAGGGTAAGCTATGAGAGGTGAGCAATAACACAGCGATCAAGGTGAAGCTATTGGATGTGCGCGAAAACAGCAATATAGGCGAAGCTATGGGAGGTGCGCGAAAACACAGCGATATAGGGTACACAGCGATATTGGAGGGAGCCATGAGAGGTGCCTGAAAACACAGCGATATAAGGGAAGGTATGAGAGGTGTAAAAAAACACAGCAATATAGGAGAAGTTAAGAGAGGTGCGTGAAAACACAGCGATATGGGGAAGGTATGAGAAGAGCACGAAAACACAGCGATATCGGGGAAGGTATGGGAGGTGCATGAAAACAGGGCGATATAGGGGAATCTATGAGAGGTGAGCAAAAACATGGTGATATAGGGGAAGCTATGAGAGGTGAGCAATAACACAGCGATAAAGGTGAATCTATGGGATGCCCGCGAAAAGACATCGATATAGGGAAAGGTATGAGTGGTGCGCAAGGCACAGCCATATAGGGATGCTATGGGAGGTGCGTGAATACACTGCGATATAGGTGAAGGAATGGGAGGTGCGCAAAAACAGAGCGATATAGTGGAGGTATGAGAGGTGCATGAAGGCAAAGCGATATAGGGGATGCTATGGGAGGTGCGCGAATACACAGCGAT
>NW_027275461.1:0-58337 GCF_030028105.1 Mobula birostris
GAAGGTATGAGAGGAGTGCGAAAACAGGGCGATATAGGGAAAGTTATTAGAGGTGCATGAAAACACGACGATATAGGGGAAGGTATGAGAGGTGCGCGAAGGCACAGCGATATAGGAGAAGGTATGAGAGGTGCACGAAAACAGCGATATAGGTAAAGGAATGGGAGGTGCGCGAAAACAGGGCGATATTTGGGAAGGTATGAGAGGTGCGCGAAAGCACAGTGATATAAGGGATGCTATGGGAGGTGCGCGAATGCACAGCGATATAGAGGATGTTATGAGATGTGCATAACAACACGGCGATATAGGGTAAGTTATGAGAGGTGCACAAAAACACAGCGATATGGGGACGTGATGAGATGTGCATTAAATCGCAGTGATATTAGGGAAGGTATGAGAGGTGCACAAAAACACAGCGAGAAAGGAGAAGTTATGAGAGGTGTGTGAAAACACAGCGATATAGGGGATGGTATGGAAGGTGCACGAAAACGGGGCGATATAGGGGTAGGTATGAGATGTGCGCGAAGGCACAGCATTATAAGGGATGCTATGGGATATGCGCGACTACACAGCGATATAGGGGACGTTATGAGATGTGCACGAAAACACGGCAATATAGGGGAAGGTATAAGAGCTGCGTAAAAATACAGTGATATAGGAGAAGTTATGAGAGGTGTGTGAAAACACAGCGATATAAGGGAAGGTATGAGAGGTGCACGAAAACACAGCGATATTGGGGAAGGTATGGGAGGTGCGCGAAAACAGGGCGATATAAGGGAAGTTATGAGAAGTGCTCGAAGGCCCAGCGATATAGGGGATGCTATGAGAGGTGCGCGAAAACACTGTTATATAGTGGAAGACATGAGAGGTGCGCAAAAATAGGGCAATATAGTGGAACCTATGGGATGTGCGCGAAACCACGGCGATACAGGGGAATGTATCAGAGTTGCGAGAAAACACAGCGATATAGGGGACGCTATGGGACATGCGCAAAAAAGCAGTGACATAGGGGAAGGTATGAGAGGTGTGCGAGAACACGGCAATATAGGGGAAATTGTAAGAGGTGCGCGAAAGCATGCAATACAGGAGAATGTATCAGAGGTGCGAGAAAACACAGCGATATAGGGAAGTAATGATAGGAGCGAAAACATAGCGATATAGGTGAAGACATGCGAGGTGCGCAAAAACACGGCGATATAGGGTAAGCTATGAGAGGTGATCAATACCACATCGATCAAGGGGAAGCTATGGGATGTGTGCAAAAACAGCGATGTAGGCGAAGCTATGGGAGGTGCGCGAAAACACAGCGATATAGGGGAAGTTATCAGATGTGCATGAATACATGGCGATAGTCGGGTAACCATGAGATGTGCGCGAAAACACAGCGATATAGGGAAAGCTATGAAATGTGCATGAATACACGGTGATAGTCGGGAAGCCATGAGAGGTGTGCGAAAACACGGCGATATAGGGGAAGGTATGAGAGCAGCGTGAAAACACATTGATATAGGGGAAGGTATGAGAGGAGTGCGAAAACAGGGCGATATAGGGGAAGTTATGAGAGGTGCGTGAAAACCTAGCGATATAGGGGACGTTATGAGATGTGCATGAAAACACGGCGATATAGGGGAAGGTATGAGAGGTGCGCGAAGGCACAGCGATATAGGAGAAGGTATGAGAGGTGCATGAAAACAGCGATATAGGTGAAGGAATGGGAGGTGCGCGAAAACAGGGCGATATTTGGGAAGGTATGAGAGGTGCGCTAAGGCACAGCGATATAAGGGATGCTATGGGAGGTGCGTGAATACACAACGATATAGAGGACGTCATGAGAAGTGCATAATAACACGGCGATATAGGATAAGTTATGAGAGGTGCGCAAAAACAGGGCAATATAGTGGAACCTATGGGATGTGCGCGAAACCACGGCGATACAGGGGAATGTATCAGAGGTGCGAGAAAACACAGCGATATAGGGGACGCTATGGGACATGCGCAAAAAAGCAGTGATATAGGGGAAGGTATGAGAGGTGTGCGAGAATACAGTGATATAGGGGAAATTGTAAGAGGTGCGCGAAAACATGCAATACAGGAGAATGTATCAGAGGGGCGAGAAAACACAGCGATATAGGGGAAATTGTAAGAGGTGCGGGAAAACATGCAATACAGGAGAATGCATCAGAGGAGCGAAAAAACACAGCGATATAGGGGAGGTAATGATAGGAGCGAAAACATAGCGATATAGGTGAAGACATGCGAGGTGCGCGAAAACACGGCGATATAGGGTAAGCTATGAGAGGTGATCAATAACACATCGATCAAGCGGAAGGTATGGGATGTGCGCAAAAACAGCGATGTAGGCGAAGCTATGGGAGGTGCGCGAAAACACAGCGATATAGGGGAAGTTATGAGATGTGCATGAATACACGGCGATAGTCAGGTAGCCATGAGAGGTGAGCAAAAACACAGCGATATAGGGGAAGTTATGGGAAGTGAGCAAAAACAGGGCGATATAGGGAAAGGTATGAGAGCTGCGTGAAAACACAGTGATATAGGGGAAGGTATGAGAGGAGCACGAAAACAGGGCGATATAGGGGAAGTTATGAGAGGTGAGCAATAACACAGCGATAAAGGGGATATTATGAGATCTGCGCAAAAATACATCGATATGGGGAAGGTATGAGAGGTGCACGAAAACAGCGATGCCGGCGAAGCTATGGGAGGTGCGCGAAAACACAGCGATATAGGGGAAGCTATGCGATGTGCATGAATACACAGCGATAGTCAGGAAGCCATGAGAGGTGTGCGAAAACACAGCGATATAGGGGAAGGTATGAGAGCTGCGTGAAAACACAGTGATATAGGAGAAGGTATGAGAGGAGCGCGAAAACTGGGCGATATAGGGGAAATTATGAGAAGTGCATGAAAACCTAGCGATATAGGGGATGTTATGAGATGTGCATGAAAACACGGCGATATAGGGGAAGGTATGAGAGGTGCGCGAAGGCACAGCGATTTAGGGGAAGGTATGAGAGGTGCACGAAAACAGCGATATAGGTGAAGGAATGGCAGGTGCGCGAAAACAGGGCGATATTTGGGAAGGTATGAGAGGTGCGCGAAGGCAAAGTGATATAAGGGATGCTATGGGAGGTGCGCGAATACACAGCGATATAGAGGACGTTATGAGATGTGCATAACAACATGGCGATATAGGGTAAGTTATGAGAGGTGTGCAAAAACACGGCGATATAGGGGAAGCTATGAGAGGTGAGGAATAACACAGCGATAAAGGTGAATCTGTGGGATGTGCACGAAAAAACAGCTATATAGGGGAAGGTATGAGAGGTGCGCAAGGCACAACGATATAGGGGGAGGTACGAGAAGTGCACGAAAACACAGCAATATAGGGGAAGGTATGGAAGGTACTCGAAAACAGGGCGATATAGGGGAAGATATGAGAGGTATGCGAAGGCACAGCAATATAGGGGATGCTATGGGAGCTGCGCGAAAACACAGTGATATAGGGGAAGACATGAGAGGTGCGTGAATACAGGGCAATATAGTGGAAGCTATGAGAGGTGAGCAAAAACCCGGCGATTTAGGGGAAACTATAAGAGGTGAGGAATAACAAAGCGATAAAGGTGAATCTATGGGATGTGCGCGAAAAGTCAGCGATATAGGGGACAGTATGAGAGGTGCATGAATACACGGCGATATAGGGGAAGCTATGAGAGGTGCGCGAAAACACGGCAATATAGGGGACGGTATGAGAGGTGCGCAAGGCACAGCGATATAGGGGATGCTATGGGAGGTGCGTGAATACACAGCGATATACGGGACGTTATGAGATGTGCATGAAAACGCAGCGATATTAGGGAATGTATGAGAGGTTCACAAAAGCAAGGCGACATAGGAGAATGAATGGGAAGTGTGGGAAAACAGGGCGATATAGGTGAAGGTATGAGAAATGCGCGAAGGCACAGCAATATGTGGGAGGCTATGGGAGGTGCGCGACTACACAGTGATATAGGGGACGTTATGAGATGTGCATAAAAACACAGCGATATAGGGGAAGTTATGAGAGTTGCGCAAAATGCAGCAATATAGGAGAAGTTATGAGAGGTGAGCGAAAACACAGCGATATAGGGGAAGGTATGTGAGGTGTGCGAAAACAGGGCGATATGGGGAAGGTATGAGAGGTGTGCGAAAACACGGCGATATGGGAGAATGTATCAGAAGTGCGAGAAAACACAGCGATATAGGGGAAGAAATGAGAGGAGCGAAAACATAGCGATCTAGGTGAAGACATGAGAGGTGCGCGAAAACACGGCAATATAGGGGAAGCTATGAAAGGTGAGCAAAAACACGGCGATATAGGGGAAGCTGTGAGAGGTGTGTATTAACACAGCGATAAAGTTGAATCTATGGGATGTGCGCGAAAAAACAGCGATATAAGGGAAGGTACAGCGATATAGGGGATGCTATGGGATGTGCGTGAAAACACAGTGATATAGGAGACGGTATGAGATGTGCATGAAAACACAGCGATATAGGGGAAGATATGAGAGGTACAGGAAGGCACAGCGATATAACGGATGGTATGGGATGTGCGCGAAAACACAGCGATATAGGGGACGCTATGGGAGGTGCGCGAAAACACGGCGATACATGGGAATGTATCAGAGGTGCGAGAGAACACAGCGAGATAGGGGAAGTAATGAGAGGAGCGAAAACATGGCGATCTAGGTGAAGACATGAGAGGTGCGCGAAAACACAGCGATATAGGTGAAGCTATGAAAGGTGAGCAAAAACACGGCGATATAGGGGAAGCTCTGCGAGGTGTGCAATAACACAGTGATAAAGTTGAATCTATGGGATGTGTGTGAAAAGACACCGATATAGGGGAAGGTATGGGAGGTGCGCAAGGCACAGCGATATAGGGGATGCTATGGGAGGTGCGTGAATACACAGCGATATAGGGGACGTTATGAGATGTGCAGGAAGAAGCAGCCATATTAGGGAAGATATAAGAGGTGCACAAAAACACAGCGATATAGGAGAAGTTATGAGAGGTGCGTGAAAACACAGCGATATAGAGGGAGGTATGAGAAGTGCACGAAAACACAGCGATACAGGGAAGGTACGGGAGGTGCTCGAAAACAGGGCGATACAGGGGACGGTATGAGATTTGTATGAAAACATGGCGATATAGGGGAAGCCATGAGAGGTGCGCGAAAACACGACAATATAGGGGACGGTATGAGAGGTGCGCAAGGCACAGCGATATAGGGGATGCTATGGGAGGTGCGTGAATACACAGCGATATACGGGACGTTATGAGATGTGCATGAAAACGCAGCGATATTAGGGAAGGTATGAGAGGTTCACAAAAACACAGCGACATAGGAGAATGAATGGGAAGTGTGCGAAAACAGGGCGATATAGGCGAAGATATGAGAAATGCGCGAAGGCACAGCAATATGTGGGAGGCTATGGGAGGTGCGCGACTACACAGTGATATAGGGGACGTTATGAGATGTGCATAAAAACACTGCGATATGGGGGATGTTATGAGAGGTGCGCAAAAATGCAGCAATATTGGAGAAGTTATGAGAGGTGCGTGAAAACACAGCGCTACAGGGGAAGGTATGAGAGGTGTGCGAAAACAGGGCGATATAGGGGAAGGTATGAGAGGTGCACAATAATACAGCGATAAAGGGGACAGTACGAGATGTGCATGAATACACGGCGATATTGGGGAAGCCATGAGAGGTGCATGAAAACACAGCGATATAGGGGAAGGTATGAGAGGTGTGCAAAAACACAGCGATATCGGGGAAGTTATGGGAAGTGTGCGAAAACAGGGCGATATAGGGGAAGGTATAAGAGGTATGCGAAGGCACAGTGATATAGGGGGCTATGGGAGGTGCACGAATACAAAGCTATATAGGGGACGTTATGAGATGTGCATGAAAACACGGCAATATGGGGGAAGGTATGAGAGGTGCGCAAAAATACAGCATTATAGCAGAATTTATGAGAGGTGCGTGAAAACACAGTAATATAGGGCAAGGTATGAGAAGTGCACGAAAACACAGCAATATAGGGGAAGGAATGGGAGGTGGGCGAAAACAGTGCGATACAGGGGAAGGTATGAGAGGTGCCCGAAAACACAGCGATATAGGGGAGGCTATGGGACGTGCGCGCAAACACGGCAATATAGGGGAACTTATGAGAAGTGCACGAAAACACGGCGATACAGGGGAATGTACCAGAGGTGTGAGAAAGCACAGCGATATAGGGGACGTTATGAGATGTGCATGAAAACACAGCGATATAGGGGAAGATATGAGAGGTACACGAAAACACGGCGATATGGGAGAATGTATCAGAGGTGTGAGAAAACACAGCGATATAGGGGAAGTAATGAGAGGAGCGAAAACATAGCGATCTAGGTGAAGACATGAGAGGTGCGCGAAAGCACGGCGATATAGGGGAAGCTATGAGAGGTGAGCAAAAACACGGCGATATAGGGGAAGCTGTGAGAGGTGTGCAATAACACAGCGATAAATTTGAATCTATGGGATGTGCGCGAAAAGACAGCGACATAGGGGAAGGTATGAGAAGTGCGCAAGGCACAGCAATATAGGGGATGCTATGGGAGGTGCGTGAATACACAGCGATATAGGGGACGTTATGAGATGTGCATTAAAATGCAGCGATATTAAGGAAGAAATAAGAGGTGCAGAAAACAAGGGCGATATAGGAGAAGTTATGAGAGGTGTGTGAAAACACAACGATATAGGGGAATGTATGAGAGATGCACGAAAACACAGCGATATAGGGGAAGGTCTGGGAGGTGCGCGAAAACACAGCGATATAGGGGATGCTATGGGATGTTCGTGAAAACACAGTGATATAGGAGACGGTATGAGATGTGCATGAAAGCACAACGATATAGGGGAAGATATGAGAGGTACAGGAAGGCACAGCGATATAACGGATGGTATGGGATGTGCGTGAAAACACAGCGAGATAGGGGAAGTAATGAGAGGAGCGAAAACATAGCGATCTAGGTGAAGACATGAGAGGTGCGCGAAAACACAGCGATATAGGTGAAGCTATGAAAGGTGAGCAAAAACACGGCGATATAGGGGAAGCTCTGCGAGGTGTGCAATAACACAGTGATAAAGTTGAATCTATGGGATGTGTGCGAAAAGACACCGATATAGGGGAAGGTATGGGAGGTGTGCAAGGCACAGCGATATAGGGGATGCTATGGGAGGTGCGTGAATACACAGCGATATAGGGGACGTTATGAGATGTGCAGGAAGAAGCAGCGATATTAGGGAAGATATAAGAGGTGCACAAAAACACAGCGATATAGGAGAAGTTATGAGAGGTGTGTGAAAACATAACGATATAGGGCAATGTAAGAGAGATGCACGAAAACACAGCGATATAGGGGAAGGTCTGGGAGGTGCGCGAAAACACAGCGATATAGGGGATGCTATGGGATGTGCGTGAAAACACAGTGATATAGGAGACAGTATGAGATGTGCATGAAAACACAACGATATAGGGGAAGATATGAGAGGTACAGGAATGCACAGCGATATAACAGATGGTATGGGATGTGCGCGAAAACACAGTGATATAGGGGACGCTATGGGAGGTGCGCGAAAACACAGCGATAAAGGGGACGGTACGAGATGTGCATGAATACACGGCGATATTGGGGAAGCCATGAGAGGTGCTTGAAAACACAGCGACGTAGGGGAAGGTATGAGAGGTGTGCAAAAACACAGCGATATCGGGGAAGTTATGGGAAGTGAGCAAAAACAGGGCGATATAGGGGAAGGTATGAGAGGAGTGCAAAAACCGGGCGATATAAGGGAAGTTATGAGAGGTACGTGAAAACCCAGCGACATTGGGGACGTTATGAGATGTGCATGAAAACACGGTGATATTGGGGAAGGTATGAGAGGTGTGCAAAAACACAGCAATATACGGGAATGCATGAGAGGAGTGCGAAAACAGGGCGATATAGGGGAAGCTATGAGATGTGCATGAATACACGGCGATAGTCGGGAAGCCATGAGAGGTGTGCGAAAACACAGCGATATATGTGAAGGTATGAGAGCTGCGTGAAAACACAGTGATATAGGAGAAGGTATGAGAGGAGCACGAAAACTGGGCGATATAGGGGAAATTATGAGAAGTGCATGAAAACCGAGCGATATAGGGGATGTTATGAGATGTGCATGAAAACACGGCGATATAGGGGAAGGTATGAGCGGTGCGCGAAGGCACAGCGATTTAGGGGAAGGTATGAGAGGTGCACGAAAACAGCGATATAGGTGAAGGAATGGCAGGTGCGCGAAAACAGGGCGATATTTGGGAAGGTATGAGAGGTGCGCGAAGGCAAAGCGATATAAGGGATGCTATGGGAGGTGCGCGAATACACAGCGATATAGAGGACGTTATGAGATGTGCATAACAACATGGCGATATAGGGTAAGTTATGAGAGGTGTGCAAAAACACGGCGATATAGGGGAAGCTATGAGAGGTGAGCAATAACACAGCGATAAAGGTGAATCTGTGGGATGTGCACGAAAAAACAGCTACATAGGGTAAGGTATGGAAGGTACTCGAAAACAGGGCGATATAGGGGAAGATATGAGAGGTATGCGAAGGCACAGCAATATAGGGGATGCTATGGGAGCTGCGCGAAAACACAGTGATATAGGGGAAGACATGAGTGGTGCGTGAATACAGGGCAATATAGTGGAAGCTATGAGAGGTGAGCAAAAACCCGGCGATTTGGGGGAAACTATTAGAGGTGAGGAATAACAAAGCGATAAAGGTGAATCTATGGGATGTGCGCGAAAAGACAGCAATATAGGGGACGGTATGAGAGGTGCATGAATACACGGCGATATAGGGGAAGCTATGAGAGGTGCGCGAAAACACGGCAATATAGGGGACAGTATGAGAGGTGCGCAGGGCACAGCGATATAGGGGATGCTATGGGAGGTGCGTGAATACACAGCGATAAACGGGACGTTATGAGATGTGCATGAAAACGCAGCGATATTAGGGAAGGTATCAGAGGTTCACAAAAACACAGTGACATAGGAGAATGAATGGGAAGTATGCGAAAACAGGGCGATATAGGCGAAGGTATGAGAAATGCGCGAAGGCACAGCAATATGTGGGATGCTATGGGAGGTGCGCGACTACACAGTGATATAGGGGAAGTTATGAGAATTGCGCAAAAATGCAGCGATAAAGGAGAAGTTATGAGAGGTGCGTGAAAACACAGCGATATAGGGGAAGGTATGAGAGGTGTGCGAAAACAGGGCGATATAGGGGAAGGTATGAGAGGTGTGCGAGAACACAGCAATATAGGGGAAATTCTAAGAGTGCGCGAAAACATGGCAATGCAGGAGAATGTATCAGAGGTGCGAGAAAACACAGCGATATAGGAGAAGAAATGATAGGAGTAAAAACATAGCGATATAGGTGAAGACATGCGAGGTGCGCAAAAACACGGCGATATAGGGGAAGTTATGAGAGGTGAGCAATAACACAGCCATCAAGGTGAAGCTATGGGTTGTGCGCGAAAACAGCGATGTAGTCGAAGCTATGGGAGGTGCACGAAAACATAGCGATATCGGGGAAGGTATGGGAGGTGCGCGAAAACAGGGCGATATAGGGGAAGGTATGAGAGGTGCGCGAAGGCACAGTGATATAGGGGATGCTACGGGAGGTGCGCGAATGCACAGCGATATAGGGGACGTTATGAGATGTGCATGAAAACACGGCAATATATGGGAAGGTATGAGATGTACGCAAAAGTACAGCGATATAGGAGAAGTTATGAGAGGTGCGTGAAAACACAACGATATGGGGAAAGTATGAGAGGTGCGCGAAAACAGGGCGATATAGGGGACGTTATGAGATGTGCATGAAAAGACGGCAATATAGGGGAAGGTAAGAGCGGTGCCCGAAACACAGCGTTATAGGGGACGCTATGGGACGTGCGCGAAAACACGGCGATACAGGGGAATGTATCAGAGGTGCGAGAAAACACAGCGAGATAGGGGAAGTAATGAGAGGAGCGAAAACATAGCGATCTAGGTGAAGACATGAGAGGTGCGCGAAAACACAGTGATATAGGGGAAGCTATGAAAGGTGAGCAAAAACACGGCGATATAGGGGAAGCTCTGCGAGGTGTGCAATAACACAGTGATAAAGTTGAATCTATGGGATGTGTGCGAAAAGACACCGATATAGGGGAAGGTATGGGAGGTGTGCAAGGCACAGCGATATAGGGGATGCTATGGGAGGTGCGTGAATATACAGTGATATAGGGGACGTTACGAGATGTGCAGGAAGAAGCAGCGATATTAGGGAAGAAATAAGAGGTGCACAAAAAGACAGCGATATAGAGGGAGTTATGAGAGGTGCACGAAAACACAGCGATACAGGGGAAGGTATGGGAGGTGCTCGAAAACAGGGCGATATAGGGGACGGTATGAGACTTGTATGAAAACATGGCGATATAGGGGAAGCTATGAGAGGTGCGCGAAAACACGACAATATAGGGGACGGTATGAGAGGTGCGCAAGGCACAGCGATATAGGGGATGCTATGGGAGGTGCGTGAATACACAGCGATATACGGAACGTTATGAGATGTGCATGAAAACGCAACGATATTAGGGGAGGTATGAGAGGTTCACAAAAGCAAGGCGACATAGGAGAATGAATGGGAAGTGTGCGAAAACAGGGCGATATAGGTGAAGGTATGAGAAATGCGCGAAGGCACAGCAATATGTGGGAGGCTATGGGAGGTGCGCGACTACACAGTGATATAGGGGACGTTATGAGATGTGCATAAAAACAAAGCGATATGGGGGAAGTTATGAAAGGTGCGCAAAAATGCAGCAATATTGGAGAAGATATGAGAGGTGCGTGAAAACACAGCGATATAGGGGAAGGTATGAGAGGTGTGCGAAAACAGGGCGATATAGGGGAAGGTATGAGAGGTGCGCGAAGGCACAGTGATATAGTGGAAGCTACGGGATATACGGGATACACAGAGATATACATGGGAAGGAATGGGAGGTGCTCGAATACACAGCGATAAAGGGGACAGTACGAGATGTGCATGAATACACGGCGATATTGGGGAAGCCATGAGAGGTGCATGAAAACACAGCGATATAGGGGATGTTATGAGAGTTGTGCAAAAACACAGTGATATCGGGGAAGTTATGGGAATTGAGCGAAAACAGGGCGATATAGGGGAAGGTATGAGAAGTGCGCGAAGGCACAGTGATATAGGGGGCTATGGGAGGTGCACGAATACACAGCTATATAGGGGACGTTATGAGATGTGCATGAAAACACGGCAATATGGGGGAAGGTATGAGAGGTGCTCAAAAATACAGCATTATAGCAGAATTTATGAGAGGTGCGTGAAAACATAGTAATATAGGGCAAGGTGTGAGAGGTGCACGAAAACACAGCAATATAGGGGAAGGAATGGGAGGTGCGCGAAAACAGTGCGATATAGGGGAAGGTATGAGAGGTGCCCGAAAACACAGCGATATAGGGAAGGCTATGGGACGTGCGCGCAAACACGGCAATATAGGGGAACTTATGAGAAGTGCACGAAAACACGGCGATACAGGGGAATGTATCAGAGGTGCGAGAAAGCACAGCGATATAGAGGACGTTATGAGATGTGCATGAAAACACAGCGATACAGGGGAAGATATGAGAGGTACACGAAAACACGGCGATATGGGAGAATGTGTCAGAGGTGTGAGAAAACACAGCGATATAGGGGAAGTAATGAGAGGAGCAAAAACATAGCGATATAGGTGATACATGCGAGGTGCGCAAAAACACGGCGATATAGGGAAAGCTATGAGAGGTGTGCAATAACACAGCGATAAAGTTGAATCTATGGGATGTGCGCGAAAATACAGCGATATAGGGGAAGGTATGAGAAGTGCGCAAGGCACAGCAATATAGGGGATGCTGTGGGAGGTGCGTGAATACACAGCGATATAGGGGACGTTATGAGATGTGCATTAAAATGCAGCGATATTAAGGAAGAAATAAGAGGTGCAGAAAACAAGGGCGATATAGGAGAAGTTATCAGAGGTGTGTGAAAACATAACAATATAGGGGAATGTATGAGAGATGCACGAAAACACAGCGATATAGGGGAAGGTCTGGGAGGTGCGCGAAAACACAGCGATATAGGGGATGCTATGGGAGGTGCGCGAAAACACAGCGATAAAGGGGACGGTACGAGATGTGCATGAATACACGGCGGTATTGGGGAAGCCATGAGAGGTGCTTGAAAACACAGCGACGTAGGGGAAGGTATGAGAGGTGTGCAAAAACACAGCGATATCGGGGACATTATGGGAAGTGAGCAAAAACAGGGCGATATAGGGAAAGGTATGAGAGCTGCATGAAAACACAGTGATATAGGGGAAGGTATGAGAGGAGTGCAAAAACAGGGCGATATAGGGGAAGTTATGAGAGGTGCGTGAAAACCCTGCGACATTGGGGACGTTATGAGATGTGCATGAAAACACGGTGATATTGGGGAAGGTATGAGAGGTGTGCAAAAACACAGCGATATACGGGAATGCATGACAGGAGTGCGAAAACAGGGCGATATAGGGGAAGCTATGAGAGGTGAGCAATAACACAGCGATAAAGGGGACATTATGAGATCTGCGCAAAAATACATCGATATGGGGAAGGTATGAGAGGTGCACGAAAACAGCGATGTAGGCGAAGCTATGGGAGCTGCGCGAAAACACAGCGATATAGGGGAAGCTATGAGATGTGCATGAATACACGGCGATAGTCGGGAAGCCATGAGAGGTGTGCGAAAACACAGCGATATAGGTGAAGGTATGAGAGATGCATGAAAACACAGTGATATAGGAGAAGGCATTAGAGGAGCGCGAAAACTGGGCGATATAGGGGAAATTATGAGAAGTGCATGAAAACCTAGCGATATAGGGGATGTTATGAGATGTGCATGAAAACACGGCGATATAGGGGAAGGTATGAGAGGTGCGCGAAGGCACAGTGATTTAGGGGAAGGTATGAGAAGTGCACGAAAACAGCGATATAGGTGAAGGAATGGGAGGTGCGCGAATACAGGGCGATATTTGGGAAGGTATGAGAGGTGCGCGAAGGCAAAGCGATATAAGGGATGCTATGGGAGGTGCGCGAATACACAGCGATATAGAGGACGTTATGAGATGTGCATAACAATATGGTGATATAGGGTAAGTTATGAGAGGTGTGCAAAAACACGGCGATATAGGGGAAGAAATGAGAGGTGAGCAATAACACAGCGATAAAGGTGAATCTGTGGTATGTGCACGAAAAAACAGCTATATAGGGGAAGGTATGAGAGGTGCGCAAGGCACAGCGATATAGGGGGAGGTACGAGAGGTGCACGAAAACACAGCAATATAGAGGAAGGTATGGAAGGTACTCGAAAACAGGGCGATATAGGGGAAGATATGAGAGGTATGCGAAGGCACAGCAATATAGGGGATGCTATGGGAGCTGCGCGAAAACACAGTGATATAGGGGAAGACATGAGAGGTGCGTGAATACAGGGCAATATAGTGGAAGCTATGAGAGGTGAGCAAAAACCCGGCGATTTAGGGGAAACTATTAGAGGTGAGGAATAACAAAGCGATAAAGGTGAATCTATGGGATGTGCACGAAAAGACAGCGATATAGGGGACGGTATGAGAGGTGCATGAATACACGGCGATATAGGGGAAGCTATGAGAGGTGCGCGAAAACACGGCAATATAGGGGACGGTATGAGAGGTGCGCAAGGCACAGCGATATAGTGGATGCTATGGGAGTTGCGTGAATACGCAGCGATATACGGGACGTTATGAGATGTGCATGAAAACGCAGCGATATTGGGGAAGGTATGAGAGGTTCACAAAAGCAAGGCGACATAGGAGAATGAATGGGAAGTGTGCGAAAACAGGGCGATATAGGTGAAGGTATGAAAAGTGTGCGAAGGCACAGCCATATGTGGGAGGCTATGGGAGGTGCGCGACTACACAGGGTTATAGGGGACGTTATGAGCTGTGCATAAAAACACAGCGATATAGGGGAAGTTATGAGAGTTGCGCAAAAATGCAGCAATATAGGAGAAGTTATGAGAGGTGCGTGAAAACACAGCGATATAGGGGAAGGCATGAGAGGTACGCGAAGGCACAGTTATATAGGGGTGCTATGGGAGGTGCACGTATACACAGCGATATAGGGGACGTAATGAGATGTGTATGAAAACACGGCGATATAGAGGAAGCTATGAGAGGTGCGCGAAAACATGGCGATATGGGAGAATATATCAGAGGTGCGTGAAAACACGGCGATATAGGGGAAGCTATAAGAAGTGAGCAATAACACAGTGATAAAGGTGATTCTATGGGATGTGCATGAAAACACGGTAATATAGGGGAAGTTATGAGAGGTGAGCAAAATTGCAGCGATATAGGAGAAGTTATGAGAGGTGCGTGAAAACACAGCAATATAGGGGAAGGTATGAGAGGTGTGCGAAGGCGCAGCGATATAGGGGATGTTATGGGAGGTGCGCGAATACACAGTGATATAGTGGAAGACATGAGGGGTGCGCGAAAGCAGGGCAATATAGTGGAAGCTATGAGAGGTGAGCAAAAACACGGCGATGTAGGGGAAGTTATGAGAGGTGAGCAATAACACAGCGATGAAGGTGAATCTATGGGATGTGCGCAAAAAGACAGCGATATAGGGGAAGGTATGCGAGGTGCGCAAGGCACAGCAATATAGGGGATGCTATGGGAGATGCGTGAATACACAGCGATATACGGGACGTTATGAGATGTGCATGAAAACGCAGCGATATTAGGGAAGGTATGAGAGGTTCACAAAAGGACAGCAATATAGGAGAATGAATGGGAGGTGCGCGAAAACAGGGCGATATAGTGGAAGCTATGGGATGAGCGTGAAAACAGTGCGATATAGGGGAAGGTATGAGAGGTGCCCGAAAACACAGCGATATAGGGGAAGGAATGAGAGACGCGCGAAAACACGGCGATACAGGGGAATGTATCAGAGGTGCGAGAAAGCCCAGCGAAATAGGGGACGTTATGAGATGTGCATGAAAACACAGTGATATAGGGGAAGATATGAGAGGTACACGAAGGCACAGAGATATAGGGGATGCTATGGGATGTGCGTGAAAACACAGTGATATAGGAGACGGTATGAGATGTGCATGAAAACACGGCGATATAGGGGATGCTATGAGAGGTGAGCGAAAATACGGCGATATGGGAGAATGTATCAGAGGTGCGAGAAAACACAGCGATATAGGGGAAGTAATGAGAAGAGCGAAAACATAGCGATCTAGGTGAAGACATGAGAGGTGCGCGAAAAGACGTTGATATAGGGGAAGCTATGAGAGGTGAGCAAAAACACGGCGATATAGGGGAAGCTGTGAGAGGTGTGCAATAACACAGCGATAAAGTTGAATCCATGGGATGTGTGCGTAAAGACAGCGATATAGGGGAAATTATGAGAGGTGCGCGATAAAACGGCGATACAGGGGAATGTATCAGAGGTGCGAGAAAGCACAGCGATATAAGGGAAGTTATGAAATGTGCATGAAAACACAGCGATATAGTGGAAGATATGAGAGGTACACGAAGGCACAGCGCTATAGGGGATGCTATTGGATGTGCTTGAAAACACAGTGATATTGGAGACGGTATGAGATGTGCATGAAAACACGGCGATATAGGGAAGCTATGATAGGTGCGCGAAAACACGGCGATATGGGAGAATGTATCAGAGGTGCGAGAAAACACAGCGATATAGGGGAAGTAATGAGAGGAGCGAAAACACAGCGATCTAGGTGAAGACATGAGAGGTGCGCGAAAACACGGCGATATAGGGGAAGCTATGAGAGGTGAGCAAAAACACGGCGATATAGGGGAAGCTGTGAGAGGTGTGCAATAACACAGCGATAAATTTGAATCTATGGGATGTGCGCGAAAAGACAGCGACATAGGGGAAGGTATGAGAAGTGCGCAAGGCACAGCAATATAGGGGATGCTATGGGAGATGCGTGAATACACAGCGATATACGGGACGTTATGAGATGTGCATGAAAACGCAGCGATATTAGGGAAGGTATGAGAGGTTCACAAAAGGACAGCAATATAGGAGAATGAATGGGAGGTGCGTGAAAACAGGGCGATATAGTGGAAGCTATGGGATGAGCGTGAAAACAGTGCGATATAGGGGAAGGTATGAGAGGTGCCCGAAAACACAGCGATATAGGGGAAGGAATGAGAGGCGCGCGAAAACACGGCGATACAGGGGAATGTATCAGAGGTGCGAGAAAGCCCAGCGAAATAGGGGACGTTATGAGATGTGCATGAAAACACAGTGATATAGGGGAAGATATGAGAGGTACACGAAGGCACAGAGATATAGGGGATGCTATGGGATGTGCGTGAAAACACAGTGATATAGGAGACGGTATGAGATGTGCATGAAAACACGGCGATATAGGGGATGCTATGAGAGGTGAGCGAAAATACGGCGATATGGGAGAATGTATCAGAGGTGCGAGAAAACACAGCGATATAGGGGAAGTAATGAGAAGAGCGAAAACATAGCGATCTAGGTGAAGACATGAGAGGTGCGCGAAAAGACGTTGATATAGGGGAAGCTATGAGAGGTGAGCAAAAACACGGCGATATAGGGGAAGCTGTGAGAGGTGTGCAATAACACAGCGATAAAGTTGAATCCATGGGATGTGTGCGTAAAGACAGCGATATAGGGGAAATTATGAGAGGTGCGCGATAAAACGGCGATACAGGGGAATGTATCAGAGGTGCGAGAAAGCACAGCGATATAAGGGAAGTTATGAAATGTGCATGAAAACACAGCGATATAGTGGAAGATATGAGAGGTACACGAAGGCACAGCGCTATAGGGGATGCTATTGGATGTGCTTGAAAACACAGTGATATTGGAGACGGTATGAGATGTGCATGAAAACACGGCGATATAGGGGAAGCTATGATAGGTGCGCGAAAACACGGCGATATGGGAGAATGTATCAGAGGTGCGAGAAAACACAGCGATATAGGGGAAGTAATGAGAGGAGCGAAAACACAGCGATCTAGGTGAAGACATGAGAGGTGCGCGAAAACACGGCGATATAGGGGAAGCTATGAGAGGTGAGCAAAAACACGGCGATATAGGGGAAGCTGTGAGAGGTGTGCAATAACACAGCGATAAAGTTGAATCTATGGGATGTGCGCGTAAAGACAGCGATATAGGGGAAGGTATGAGGTGCGCGAAGGCACAGCGATATAGGGGATTCTATGGGATGTGAGCGAATACACAGCGATATAGGGGACGTTATGAGATGTGCAGAAAAACACGGCGATATAGAGGAAGTTATGAGAGGTGAGTGAAAACACAGCGATATAGGAGGAGGTATGAAAGGTTCACGAAAACACAGCGATATAGGGGAAGGTATGGAAGGTGCTCGAAAACAGGGCGATATAGGGGAAGGTATGAGAGTAGTGCGAAGACAAAGCAATATAGGGGATGCTATGGGAGGTGCGCGAAAACACAGTGATATAGGGGAAGACATGAGAGGTGCGTGAAAGCAGGACAATATAGTGGAATCTATGAGAGGTGAGCAAAAACACGGCGATATAGGGGAAGCTATGAGAGGTGAGCAATAACACAGCGATAAAGGTGAATCTATGGGATGTGCGCGAAAAGACAGCGATATAGGGGAAGGTATGAGAGGTGCACAAGGCACAGTGATATGGGGGTTTCTATGGGAGGTGCGCGAATACACAGCGATATAGGGGACGTTATGAGATGTGCATAAAAACACGGCGATAGAGGGGAAGTTATGAGAGGTGTGCAAAAATACAGCAATACAAGAGAAGTTATGAGACGTGCGTGAAAACACAGCGATATAGGGGGAGGTATGGGAGGTGCTCGAAAACAGGGCGATATAGGGGACGGTATGAGAGAAGTGCGAAGACACAGCAATTTCGGGGATGCTATGGGAGGTGCGCGAAAACACAGTGATATAGTGGAAGACATGAGAGGTGCGTGAAAGCAGGACAATATAGTGGAAGCTATGAGAGGTGAGCAATAACACAGTGATAAAGGTGAATCTATGGGATGTGCGCAAAAACACAGCTATATAGGGGAAGGTATGAGAGGTTCACAAAAACACAGCGACAGGAGAATGAATGGGAAGTGTGCGAAAACAGGGCAATATAGGCGAAGGTATGAGAAGTGCGCGAAGGCACAGCAATATGTGGGAGGCTATGGGAGGTGCGCGACTGCACAGTGATATGAGGACGTTATGAGATGTGCATAAAAACACAGCGATATGGGGAAAGTTATGAGAGGTGCGCAAAAATGCAGGAATATAGGAGAAGTTATGAGAGCTGCGTGAAAAGACAGCGATATAGGGGAAGGTATGAGAGGTGTGCAAAAACAGAGCGAAATAGTGGAAGGTATGAGAGGTGCGCAAAAACACGGCAATATATTGGAAGCTATGGGACATGCGCGAAAGCATGGCGATACAGGGGAATGTATCAGAGGTGCGAGAAAACACAGCGATATAGGGGACGCTATGGGACGTGCGCAAAAAAACAGTGATATGGGGAAGGTATGAGAGGTGTGCGAGAACACGGCGATATAGGGGAAATTGTAAGAGGTGCGCGAAAACATGTCAATACAGGGGAATGTATCAGAGGTGCGAGAAAACACAGCGATATAGGGGAAGTAATGATAGGAACAAAAACATAGCGATATAGGTGAAGACATGCGAGGTGCGTGAAAACACGGCGATATAGGGTAAGCTATGAGAGGTGAGCAATAACACAGCGATCAAGGTGAAGCTATAGGCTGTGTGCGAAAACAGCGATGTAGGCAAAGCTATGGGAGGTGCACGAAAACACAGCGAAATCGGGGAAGGTATGGGAGGTACACAAAGGCACAGCGCTATAGGGGATGCTATGGGATGTGCGTGAAAACACAGTGATATAGGAGACGGTATGAGATGTGCATGAAAACACGGCGATATAGGGGAAGCTATTATAGGTGCGCGAAAACACGGCGATATGGGAGAATGTATCAGAGGTGCGAGAAAACACAGCGATATAGGGGAAGTAATGAGAGGAGCGAAAACATAGCGATCTATGTGAAGACATGAGAGGTGCGCGAAAACACGACGATATAGGGGAAGCTATGAGAGGTGAGCAAAAACACGGCGATATAGGGGAAGCTGTGAGAGGTGTGCAATAACACAGCGATATAGTTGAATCTATGGGATGTGCGCGTAAAGACAGCGATATAGGGGAAGGTATGAGAGGTGCGCAAGGCACAGCGATATAGGGGATGCTATGGGAGGTGCGTGAATACACAGCGATATAGGGGACGTTATGAGATGTGCATTACAACGCAGCGATATTAGGGAAGATATAAGAGGTGCACAAAAACACAGCGATATAGGGGAAATTATGAGAGGTGTGTGAAAACACAGCGATATTGGGGATTCTATGGGAGGTGCGCGAATACACAGCGATATAGGGGACGTTATGAAATGTGCATAAAAACACGGCGATATAGGGGAAGTTATGAGAGGTGCGCAAAAATACAGCGATATAGGAGAAGTTATGAGAGGTGAGTGAAAACACAGCGATATAGGGGAAGTTATGGAAGGTGCTCGAAAACAGGGCGATATAGGGGAACGTATGAGAGGAGTGCGAAGACACAGCCATATAGGGGATGCTATGGGAGGTGCGCGAAAAAACTGTGATATAGGGGAAGACATGAGAGGTGCGTGAAAGCAGGACAATTTAGTGGAAGCTATGAGAGGTGAGCAAAAACACGGCGATATAGGGGAAGCTATGAGAGGTGAGCAATAACACAGCGATAAAGGTGAATCTATGGGATGTGCGCGAAAAGACAGCGATATAGGGGAAGGTATGAGAGGTGCACAAGGCACAGCGATATGGGGGATTCTATGGGGGGTGCGCGAATACACAGCGATATAGGGGACGTTATGAGATGTGCATAAAAACACGGCGATATAGGGGAAGTTATGAGAGGTGCGCAAAAATACAGCAATATAAGAGAAGTTATGAGACGTGCGTGAAAACACAGCGATATAGGGGGAGGTATGGGAGGTGCTCGAAAAGGGCGATATAGGGGACGGTATGAGAGAAGTGCGAAGACACAGCAGTATAGGGGATGCTATGGGAGGTGCGCAAAAACACAGTGATATAGTGGAAGACATGAGAGGTGCGTGAAAGCAGGACAATATAGTGGAAGCTATGAGAGGTGAGCAATAACACAGTGATAAATGTGAATCTATGGGATGTTCGCAAAAACACAGCTATATAGGGGAAGGTATGAGAGGTTCACAAAAACACAGCGACAGGAGAATGAATGGGAAGTGTGCGAAAACAGGGCGATATAGGCGAAGGTATGAGAAGTGCGCGAAGGCACAGCAATATGTGGGAGGCTTTGGGAGGTGCGCGACTACACAGTGATATGAGGACGTTATGAGATGTGCATAAAAACACAGCGATATGGGGAAAGTTATGAGAGGTGCGCAAAAACGCAGCAATATAGGAGAAGTTATGAGAGGTGCATGAAAATACGGCGATATAGGGGAAGGTATGAGAGGTGCACGAAGGCACAGCGACATAGGAGAAGGTATGAGAGGTGCACGAAAACAGCGATATAGGTGAAAGAATGGGAGGTGCACGAAAAAAGGGCGATATTTGGGAAGGTATGAGAGGTGCGCGAAGGCACAGCGATATAAGGGATGCTATGGGAGGTGCGCGAATACACAGCGATATAGAGGACGTTATGAGATGTGCATAACAACACGGCGATATAGGGTAAGTTATGAGAGGTGCGCAAAAACACGGCGATACAGGGGAAGCTCTGAGAGGTGAGTAATAACACAGCGATAAAGGTGAATCTATGGGATGCGTGCGAAACGACAGCTATATAGGATAAGGTATGAGAGGTGCGCAAGGCACAGCTATATAGGGGAGGTATGACAGGTGCACAAAAACAGAGCGATATAGGGGACGATATGAGATGTGCATGAAAACACGGCAATATAGGGGAAGGTATAAGAGCTGCGCAAAAATACAGTGATATAGGAGAAGTTATGAGAGGTGCGTGAAAACACAGCGATATAAGAGAAGGTATGAGAGGTGCACGAAAACACAGCGATATTTGGGAAGGTATGGGAGGTGCGTGAAAACAGGGCGATATTGGGGAAGTTATGAGAAGTGCTCGAAGGCACAGCGATATAGGGGATGCTATGAGAGGTGCGCGAAAACACCGTGATATAGTGGAAGACGTGAGAGGTGCGCAAAAACAGGGCAATATAGTGGAACCGATGCGAAACCACGGCGATACAGGGGAATGTATCAGAGGTGCGAGAAAACACAGCGATATAAGGGACGCTATGGGACATGCGCAAAAAAGCAGTGATATAGGGGAAGGTATGAGAGGTGTGCGAGAACATGGTGATATAGGAGAAATTGTAAGAGGTGCGCGAAAACATGCAATACAGGAGAATGTATCAGAGGTGCGAGAAAACACAGCGGTATAGGGGAAATTGTAAGAGGTGCGCGAAAACATGCAATACAGGAGAATGTATCAGAGGTGCGAGAAAACACAGCGATATGTGGGAAGTAATGATAGGAGCGAAAACATAGCGATATAGGTGAAGACATGCGAGGTGCGCGAAAACACGGCGATATAGGGTAAGCTATGAGAGGTGATCAATAACACATTGATCAAGGGGAAGCTATGGGATGTGCACAAAAACAGCGATGTAGGCGAAGCTATGGGAGGTGCGCGAAAAAACAGCGATATAGGGGAAGTTATGAGATGTGCATGAATACACGGCGGTAGTCTTGTAGCCATGAGAGGTGTGCGGAAACACAGCGATATAGGGGAAGGTATGAGAGCTGAGTGAAAACACAGTGATATAGGGGAAGGTATGAGAGGAGTGCAAAAACAGGGCGATATAGGGGAAGTTATGAGAGGTGCGTGAAAACCCAGCGACATTGGGGACGTTATGAGATGTGCATGAAAACACGGTGATATTGGGGAAGTTATGAGAAGTGTGCAAAAACACAGCGATATACGGGAATGCATGAGAGGAGTGCGAAAACAGGGCGATATAGGGGAAGCTATGAGAGGTGAGCAATAACACAGCGATAAAGGGGACATTATGAGTTCTGCGTATAAATACATCGATATAAGGGAAGGTATGAGAGGTGCACGAAAACAGCGATGTAGACGAAGCTATGGGAGGTGCGTGAAAACACAGCGATATAGGGGAAGGTATGAGAGTTGCGTGAAAACACAGTGATATAGGAGAAGGTATGAGAGGAGAGCGAAAACTGGGCGATATAGGGGAAATTATGAGAAGTGCGTGAAAACCTAGCGATATAGGGGATGTTATGAGATGTGCATGAAAACACGGCGATATAGGGGAAGGTATGAGAGGTGCGTGAAGGCAAAGCGATATAAGAGAAGGTATGAGAGGTGCACGAAAACAGCGATATAGGTGAAGGAATGGGAGGTGCGCGAAAACAGGGCGATATTTTGGAAGGTATGACGGGTGCGCGAAGGCAAAGCGATATAAGGGGTGCTATGGGAGGTGCGTGAATACAGCGATATAGAGGATGTTATGAGATGTGCATAACAACATGGCGATATAGGGTAAGTTATGAGAGGTGGGCAAAAACACGGCGATATAGGGGAAGCTATGAGAGGTGAGCAATAACACAGCGATAAAGGTGAATCTGTGGGATATAGGGGGAGGTACGAGATATAGGGGGAGGTACGAGAGGTGCACGAAAACACAGCAATATAGGGGAAGGTATGGAAGGTACTCGAAAACAGGGCGATATAGGGGAAGATATGAGAGGTATGCGAAGGCACAGCAATATAGGGGATGCTATGGGAGCTGCGCGAAAACACAGTGATATAGGGGAAGACATGAGAGGTGCGTGAATACAGGGCATTATAGTGGAAGCTATGAGAGGTGAGCAAAAACCCGGCGATATAGGGGAATCTATGAGAGGTGAGGAATAACAAAGCGATAAAGGTGAATCTATGGGATGTGCGCGAAAAGACAGCGATATAGGGGAAGGTATGAGAGGTGCGCAAGGCACAGCGATATAGGGGATGCTATTGGAGGTGCGCGAAAACACAGCGATATAGGGGACGGTATGAGATGTGCATGAATACACGGCGATAGTCGGGAGACAATGACAGGTGTGCGAAAACACAGCGATATAGGGGAAGGTATGAGTGGTGCATGAAAACACAGCAATAAAGGGGGAGGTATGGGAGGTGCGCGAAAACAGGGAGATATAGGTCAAGGTATGGGAAGTGCGCGAAAACAGGGCAATATAGTGGAAGGTATGAGAGGTGCCCGAAAGCAGAGCGATATAGGCGACGCTATGGGACGTGCGCGAAAACACGGCGATATAGCGGAAATTATGAGAGGTGCGCGAAAACACGACGATACTGGGGAATGTATCAGAGGTACGAGAAAACACAGCGATATAAGGGAAGCAATGAGAGGAGTGAAAACATAGCAATATAGGTGAAGACATGAGAGGTGCGCGAAAACACGGCGAAAGAGGGGAAGCTGTGGGAGGTGAGCAATAACACAGAGATAAAGGTGAAGCTATGGGATATGCGCGAAAAGACAGCGATATAGGGGTATGTATGAGAGGTGCGCGAAAACACAGCGATATAGGAGACGGTATGAGATGTGCATGAATACACGGCGATAGTCGGGAAACAATGACAGGTGTGTGAAAACACAGCAATATAGGGGAAGTTATGAGAGGTGCGTGAAAACACAGTGATATAGGGGATGGTATGAGAGGTGCGCGAAAACAGGGCGATATAGGGGAAGTTATGCGAGGTGCATGAAAACACAGCGATATAGGGGACGTTATGAGATGTGCATGAAAACACAGAGACATAGGGGAAGGTATGAGAGGTGCGCAAAGGCACAGCGATATAGGGGATGTTATGGGAGGTGCGCGAATACAGGGCAATATAGGGGAACGTATGTGAGGTGCACGAAGGCACAGCAATATAGGGGATGCTACGGTTGGTGCGTGAATACACAGCGATATAGGGGACGTTATGAGATGTGCATGAAAACACAGCGATATTAGGGAAGATATAAGAGGTGCACAAAAACAAAGCGATATAGGAAAATGAATGGGAGGTGCGCGAAAACAGGGCGATATAGGTGACGGTATGAGAGGTATGCGAAGTCACAGCAATATAGGGGAGGCTATGGGAGGTGCGCGACTACACAGTGATATAGGGGACATTATGAGATGTGCATGAAAACACGGCGATATAGGGGAAGTTATGAGGGGTGCACAAAAATGCAGCAATATAGGAGAAGTTATGAGAGGTGCGTGAAAACACAGCGATATAGGGGAAGGTATGAGACGTGTGCGAAAACACGGCGATATGGGAGAATGTATCAGAGGTGCGAGAAAACTCAGCGATATAGGGGAAGTAATGAGAGGAGCGAAAACATAGCAATATAGGCGAAGCTATGAAAGGTGAGCAAAAACACGGCGATATAGGGGAAGCTCTGAGAGGTGTGCAATAACACAGCGATAAAGTTGAATCTATGGGAGGTGCGCGAAAAGACAGCGATATAGGGGAAGGTATGAGAGGTGCGCAAGGTACAGCGATATAGGGGATGATATGGGAGGTGCGTGAATACACGGCGATATAGGGGACGTTATCAGACGTGCATTAAAATGCAGCGATATTAGGGATGATATAAGAGGTGAACAAAAACACAGCGATATAAGAGAAGTTATGAGAGGTGTGTGAAAACACAGCGATATAGGGGAAGGTATGAGAGGTGCACGAAAACACAGCGATATAGGGGAAGGAATGAGAGGTGCGCGAAAACACGGCGATATAGGGGAAATTATGAGAGGTGCACAAAAACACGGCGATACAGGGGAATATATCAGAGGTGCGAGAAAACACAGCGATATAGGTGACGTTATGAGATGTGCATGAAAACACAGCGATATAGGGGAAGATATGAGAGGTACACGAAGGCACAGCGATATAGGGGATGCTATGGGATGTGCGCGAAAATACAGTGATATAGGAGACGGTGTGAGATGTGCATGAAAACACGGCGATATAGGGGAAGCTATGAGAGGTGTGCGAAAACACAGTGATATAGGGGAAGACATGAGAGGTGCGTGAATACAGGGCAATATAGTGGAAGCTATGAGAGGTGAGCAAAAACCCTGCGATATAGGGAAATCTATGAGAGGTGAGGAATAACAAAGCGATAAAGGTGAATCTATGGGATGTGCGCGAAAAGACAGCGATATAGGGGAAGGTATGAGAGGTGCGCAAGGCACAGCGATATAGGGGATGCTATTGGAGGTGCACGAAAACACAGCGATATAGGGGACGGTATGAGATGTGCATGAATACACGGCGATAGTCGGGGGACAATGACAGGTGTGCGAAAACACAGCGATATAGGGGAAGGTATGAGAGGTGCACGAAAACACAGCAATAAAGGGGGAGGTATGGGAGGTGCACAAAAACAGGGCGATAGAGGGGAAGGTTAGGGAGGTGTGCGAAAACAGTGCAATATAGTGGAAGATATGAGAGGTGCCCGAAAACACAGCAATATAGGCGACGCTATGGGATGTGCGCGAAAACAAGGCGATATAGGGGAAATTATGAGAGGGGCGCGAAAACACGGCGATATAGGGGAATGTATTAGAGGTACGAGAAAACACAGCGATATAAGGGAAGTAATGAGAGGAGCGAAAACATATCAATATAGGTGAAGACATGAGAGGTGCGCGAAAACATGGCGATACAGGAGAAGCTGTGAGAGGTGAGCAATAACACAGAGATAAAGGTGAAGCTATGGGATATGGCCGAAAAGACAGCGATATAGGGGTATGTATGAGAGGTGCGCGAAAACAAAGCGATATAGGGGACGGTATGAGATGTGCATGAATACACGGCGATAGTCGGGAAACAATGACAGGTGTGCGAAAACATAGCGATATAGGGGAAGTTATGAGAGGTGCGTGAAAACACAGTATTATAGGGGAAGGTATGAGACGTGCGCGAAAACACTGCGATATAGGGGAGTTATGCGAGGTGCATGAAAACAGAGCGATATGGGGACGTTATGAGATGTGCATGAAAACACGGAGATATAGGGGAAGGTATGAGAGGTACGCAAAGGCACAGTGATATAGGGGATGTTATGGGAGGTGCGCGAATACAAGGCCATATAGGGGAAGGTATGTGAGGTGCATGAAGGCACAGCTATATAAGGGATGCTACGGGAGGTGCGTGAATACACAGCCATATAGGGGACGTTATGAGATGTGCATGAAAATGCAGCGATATTAGGGAAGATATAAGAGGTGCACAAAAACACAGCAAATAGGAGAAGTTATGAGAGGTGTGTGAAAACACAGCGATATAGGGGAAGGAATGAGAGGAGCGCGACAACAGGGCGATATAGGGGAAGGTATGAGAGGTGCGCGAAGGCACAGCGATATAGGGGATTCTATGGGAGGTGCGCGAATACACAGCGATATAGGGGACATTATGAGATGTGCATAAAAACACGGCTATATAGGGGAAGTTATGAGAGGTGCGCAAAAATACAGCAATATAGGAGAAGTTATGAGAGGTGAGTGAAAATACAGCGATATAGGGGAATGTATGGAAGGTGCTCGAAAACAGGGCGATATAGGGGAAGGTATGAGAGGAGTGCGAAGACACAGCCATATAGGGGATGCTATGGGTGGTGCGCGAAAACACAGTGATATAGGGGAAGACATGAGAGGTGCGTGAAAGCAGGACAATTTAGTGGAAGCTATGAGAGGTGAGCAGAAACATGGCGATATAGGGGAAGCTATGAGAGGTGAGCAATAACACAGCGATAAAGGTGAATCTATGGGATGTGCGCGAAAAGACAGCGATATAGGGGAAGGTATGAGAGGTGCACAAGGCACAGCGATATGGGGGATTCTATAGGAGGTGCGCGAATACACAGCGATATAGGGGACGTTATGAGATGTGCATAAAAACACGGCGATGAAGGGGAAGTTATGAGAGGTGCGCAAAAATACAGCGATATAGGGGGAGGTATGGGAGGTGCTCGAAAACAGGGCGATATAGGGGACGATATGAGAGAAGTGCGAAGACACAGCAGTATAGGGGATGCTATGAGAGGTGAGCAATAACACAGTGATAAAGGTGAATCTATGGGATGTTCGCAAAAACACAGCTATATAGGGGAAGGTATGAGAGGTTCACAAAAACACAGCGACAGGAGAATGAATGGGAAGTGTGCGAAAACAGGGCGATATAGGCGAAGGTATGAGAAGTGCGCGAAGGCACAGCAATATGTGGGAGGCTATGGGAGGTGCGCGACTACACAGTGATATGAGGACGTTATGAGATGTGCATAAAAGCACAGCGATATGGGGAAAGTTATGAGAGGTGCGCAAAAATGCAGCAATATAGGAGAAGTTATGAGAGGTGCGTGAAAAGACAGCGATATGGGGGAAGGTATGAGAGGTGTGAAAAAACAGAGCGATATAGTGGAAGATATGAGAGGTGCGCGAAAACACCGTGATATAGGGGAAGACTTGAGAGGTGCGCAAAAACAGGGCAATATAGTGGAAGCTATGGGACATGCGCGAAAGCATGGCGATACAGGGGAATGTATCAGAGGTGCGAGAAAACACAGCGATATAGGGGACGCTATGGAACGTGCGCAAAAAAACAGTGATATAGGGGAAGGTATGAGAGGTGTGCGAGAACACGGCAATATAGGGGAAGCTATGAGAGGTGAGCAATAACACAGCAATGAAGGTGAAGCTATGGGCTGTGCGCGAAAACAGCGATGTAGGCAAAGCTATGGGAGGTGTACGAAAACACAGCGAAATCGGGGAAGGTATGGGAGGTACACGAAGGCACAGCGCTATTGGGGATGCTATGGGATGTGCGTGAAAACACAGTGATATAGGAGAGGGTATGAGATGTGCATGAAAACACGGCGATATAGGGGAAGCTATGATAGGTGCGCGAAAACACGGCGAAATTGGGGAAGGTATGGGAGGTGCGCGAAAACAGGGCGATATAGGGGAAGGTATGAGAGGTGCGGGAAGGCACAGTGATACAGGGTATGCTACGGGAGGTGCGCGAATGCACAGTTATATAGGGGAGGTTATGAGATGTGCATGAAAACACGGCAATATAGGGGAAGGTGTGAGATGTGCGCAAAAGTACAGCTATATAGGAGAAGTTATGAGAGGTGCGTGAAAACACAGCGATATAGGGAAAGGTATGAGAGGTGAACGAAAGCACAAAATATAGGGGAAGGTATGGGAGATGCGCGAAAACAGGGCGATATAGGGGACGTTATGAGATGTGAATGAAAACACATCAATATAGGGGAAGGTATGAGATGTGCGCAGAAATACAGTGATATAAGGGAAGGTATGAGAGCTGCACGAAAACACAGCGATATAGGGGAAGGTATAAGAGGTGCGCAAAAACAGGGCGATATAGGGGAAGATATGAGAGGTACACGAAGGCACAGCGACATAAGGGATGCTATGGGATGTGTGCGAAAACACAGTGATATAGGGGACGGAATGAGATGTGTATGAAAACACGGCGATATAGAGGAAGCCATGAGAGGTGCGGGAAAACATGGCGATATGGGAGAATGTATCAGAGGTGCGAGAAAACACAGCGATATAGGGGAAGTAATGAGAGGAGCGAAAACATAGCGATCCAGGTGAAGACATGAGAGGTGAGTGAAAACACGGCGATATAGGGGAAGCTATGAGAGGTGAGCAAAAACACGGCAATATAGGGGAAGCTATGAGTGGTGTGCAATAACACAGCGATAAAGTTGAATTTATGGGATGTGCGCGAAAAGACAGCGATCTAGGGGAAGCTATGAGAGGTGCGCAAGGCACAGCGATATAGGGGATGCTATGGGAGGTGCGTGAATACACAGCGATATAGGGGACGTTATGAGATGTACATGAAAACGCAGCGATATTAGGGAAGATATAAGAGGTGCACAAAAACACAGCGATACAGGAGAAGTTATGAGAGGTGTGTGAAAACACATTGATATAGGGGAAGGTATGAGAGGAGTGCGAAAACACGGCGATACTGGGGAATGTATCAGAGGTACGAGAAAACACAGCGATATAAGGGAAGCAATGAGAGGAGTGAAAACATAGCAATATAGGTGAAGACATGAGAGGTGCGCGAAAACACGGCGAAAGAGGGGAAGATGTGAGAGGTGAGCAATAACACAGAGATAAAGGTGAAGCTATGGGATATGCGCGAAAAGACAGCGATATAGGGGTATGTATGAGAGGTGCGTGAAAACACAGCGATATAGGAGACGGTATGAGATGTGCATGAAAACACGGCGATATAGGGGAAGCTATGATAGGTGCGCGAAAACACGGTGAAATTGGGGAAGGTATGGGAGGTGCGCGAAAACAGGGCGATATAGGGGAAGGTATGAGAGGTGCGGGAAGGCACAGTGATACAGGGTATGCTACGGGAGGTGCGCGAATGCACAGTTATATAGGGGAGGTTATGAGATGTGCATGAAAACACGGCAATATAGGGGAAGGTGTGAGATGTGCGCAAAAGTACAGCTATATAGGAGAAGTTATGAGAGGTGCGTGAAAACACAGCGATATAGGGAAAGGTATGAGAGGTGAACGAAAGCACAAAATATAGGGGAAGGTATGGGAGATGCGCGAAAACAGGGCGATATAGGGGACGTTATGAGATGTGAATGAAAACACATCAATATAGGGGAAGGTATGAGATGTGCGCAGAAATACAGTGATATAAGGGAAGGTATGAGAGCTGCACGAAAACACAGCGATATAGGGGAAGGTATAAGAGGTGCGCGAAAACAGGGCGATATATTGGAAGGTATGAGAGGTGCCCAAAAACACAGCGATATAGGGGACGCTATGGGACGTGCGTGAAAGCACAGTGTTATAGGGGAAGTAATGAGAGGAGCGAAAACATAGCGATCTCAGCAAAGCTATGGGAGGTGCGCTAAAACACAGCGATAAAGGGGACGGTACGAGATGTGCATGTATACACGGCGATATTGAGGAAGCCATGAGAGGTGTGTGAAAACACAGCGATGTAGGGGAAGGCATGAGAAGTGTGCAATAACACAGCGATATAGGTGAAGTTATGAGAGGTGGGTGACAACACAGCGATACCGTGGAAGGAATGAGAGGTGCACGAAAACACAGTGATATCGGGGAAGTTATGGGAAGTGAGCGAAAACAGGGCGATATAGGGGAAAGTATGAGAGGTACGCGAAGGCACAGTTATATAGGGGTGCTATGGGAGGTGCACGAATACACAGTGATATAGGGGACGTTAGGAGATGTGCATGAAAACACGGCAATATAGGGGAAGTTATGAGAGGTGCGAAAAAATATAGCGTTATAACAGAATTTATGAGAGGTGCGTGAAAACACAGCAATATAGGGCAAGATATGAGAGGTGCGCGAAAACAGGGCGATATAGGGGATGGTATGAGAGGTGCGCGAAAACAGGGCAATATAGTGGAAGCTATGGGATGTGCGCGAAAACAGGGCGATATAGGGGAATGTATGAGAGGTGCCCGAAAACACAGCGATATAGGGGACGCTATGGGACGTGTGCCAAAACACGGCGATATAGGGGAAATTATCAGAGGTGCGCGAAAACACGGAGATACAGGGGAATGTATCAGAGGTGCGAGAAAGCACAGCGATATAGGGGACGTTATGAGATGTGCATGAAAACACAGCGATATAGGTGAAGATATGAGAGGTGCACGAAAACGCAGTGATATAGGGGAATGTATAGGAGGTGCGCAAAAGCAGGGCGATATAGGGGAAGATATGAGAGGTACACGAAGGCACAGCGACATAAGGGATGCTATGGGATGTGTGCGAAAACACAGTGATATAGGGGACGGAATGAGATGTGTATGAAAACACGGCGATATAGAGGAAGCCATGAGAGGTGCGGGAAAACACGGCGATATGGGAGAATGTATCAGAGGTGCGAGAAAACACAGCGATATAGGGGAAGTAATGAGAGGAGCGAAAACATAGCGATCTAGGTGAAGACATGAGAGGTGAGTGAAAACACGGCGATATAGGGGAAGCTATGAGAGGTGAGCAAAAACACGGCAATATAGGGGAAGCTATGAGTGGTGTGCAATAACACAGCGATAAAGTTGAATTTATGGGATGTGCGCGAAAAGACAGCGATCTAGGGGAAGCTATGAGAGGTGCGCAAGGCACAGCGATATAGGGGATGCTATGGGAGGTGCGTGAATACACAGCGATATAGGGGACGTTATGAGATGTACATGAAAACGCAGCGATATTAGGGAAGATATAAGAGGTGCACAAAAACACAGCGATATAGGAGAAGTTATGAGAGGTGTGTGAAAACACATTGATATAGGGGAAGGTATGAGAGGAGTGCGAAAACACGGCGATACTGGGGAATGTATCAGAGGTACGAGAAAACACAGCGATATAAGGGAAGCAATGAGAGGAGTGAAAACATAGCAATATAGGTGAAGACATGAGAGGTGCGCGAAAACACGGCGAAAGAGGGGAAGATGTGAGAGGTGAGCAATAACACAGAGATAAAGGTGAAGCTATGGGATATGCACGAAAAGACAGCGATATAGGGGTATGTATGAGAGGTGCGTGAAAACACAGCGATAGAGGAGACGGTATGAGATGTGCATGAATACACGGCGATAGTCGGGAAACAATGACAGGTATGTGAAAACACAGCAATATAGGCGAAGCTATGAAAGGTGAGCAAAAACACGGCGATATAGGGGAAGCTGTGAGAGGTGTGCAATAACACAGGGATAAAGCTGAATCTATGGGAGGTGCGTGAAAAGACAGCGATATAGGGGAAGGTATGAGTGGTGCGCAAAGGCACAGCGATATAGGGGATGTTATGGGATGTGCGCGAATACAGGGCAATATAGGGGAAGGTATGTGAGGTGCACGAAGGCACAGCAATATAGGGGATGCTACGGTTGGTGCGTGAATACACAGCGATATAGGGGACGTTATGAGATGTGCATGAAAACGCAGCGATATTAGGGAAGATATAAGAGGTGCACAAAAACAAAGCGACATAGGAGAATGAATGGGAGGTGCGCGAAAACAGGGCGATAAAGGTGAAGGTATGAGAGGTATGCGAAGTCACAGCAATATAGGGGATGCTATGGGAGGTGCACGACTACACAGTGATATAGGGGACGTTATGAGATGTGCATGAAAACACCGCGATATAGGGGAAGTTATGAGGGGTGCACAAAAATGCAGCAATATAGGAGAAGTTATGAGAGGTGCGTGAAAACACAGTGATATAGGGGAAGGTATGAGACGTGTGCGAAAACACGGCGATATGGGAGAATGTATCAGAGGTGCGAGAAAACACAGCGATATAGGGGAAGTAATGAGAGGAGCGAAAACATAGCGATCTAGGTGAAGACATGAGAGGTGCGCGAAAACACGGCAACATAGGCGAAGCTATGAAAGGTGAGCAAAAACACGGCGATATAGGGGAAGCTCTGAGAGGTGTGCAATAACACAGCGATAAAGTTGAATCTATGGGAAGTGCGCGAAAAGACAACGATATAGGGGAAGGTATGAGAGGTGCGCAAGGTACAGCGATATAGGGGATGATATGGGAGGTGCGTGAATACACGGTGATATAGGGGACGTTATCAGACGTGCATTAAAATGCAGCGATATTAGGGATGATATAAGAGGTGAACGAAAACACAGCGATATAAGAGAAGTTATGAGAGGTGCGAGGAAACACAGCGATATAGGGGAAGTAATGAGAGGAGCGAAAACATAGCGATCTAGGTGAAGACATGAGAGGTGCGCGAAAACACGGCAACATAGGTGAAGCTATGAAAGGTGAGCAAAAACACGGCGATATAGGGGAAGCTCTGAGAGGTGTGCAATAACACAGCGATAAAGTTGAATCTATGGGAGGTGCGCGAAAAGACAGCGATATAGGGGAAGGTATGAGAGGTGCGCAAGGTACAGCGATATAGGGGATGATATGGGAGGTGCGTGAATACACGGTGATATAGGGGACGTTATCAGACGTGCATTAAAATGCAGCGATATTAGGGATGATATAAGAGGTGAACGAAAACACAGCGATATAAGAGAAGTTATGAGAGGTGTGTGAAAACACAGCGATATAGGGGAAGGTATGAGAGGTGCACGAAAACACAGCGATATAGGGGAAGGAATGAGAGGTGCGCGAAAACACGGCGATATAGGGGAAATTATGAGAGGTGCGCAAAAACACGGCGATACAGGGGAATATATCAGAGGTGCGAGAAAGCACAGCGATATAGGGGACGTTATGAGATGTGCATGAAAACACAGCGATATAGGGGAAGATATGAGAGGTACACGAAGGCACAGCGATATAGGGGATGCTATGGGATGTGCGCGAAAATACAGTGATATAGGAGACGGTATGAGATGTGCATGAAAACACGGCGATATAGGGGAAGCTATGAGAGGTGTGCGAAAGCACAGTGATATAGGGGAAGACATGAGAGGTGCGTGAATACAGGGCAATATAGTGGAAGCTATGAGAGGTGAGCAAAAACCCGGCGATATAGGGGAATCTATGAGAGGTGAGGAATAACAAAGCGATAAAGGTGAATCTATGGGATGTGCGCGAAAAGACAGCGATATAGGGGAAGGTATGAGAGGTGCGCAAGGCACAGTGATATAGGGGATGCTATTGGAGGTGCGCGAAAACACAGCGATATAGGGGACGGTATGAGATGTGCATGAATACACGGCGATAGTCGGGGGACAATGACAGGTGTGCGAAAGCAGCGATATAGGGGAAGGTATGAGAGGTGCACGAAAACACAGCAATAAAGGGGGAGGTATGGGAGGTGCGCGAAAACAGGGCGATATAGGGGAAGGTTAGGGAGGTGCGCGAAAACAGTGCAATATAGTGGAAGATATGAGAGGTGCCCGAAAACACAGCAATATAGGCAACGCTATGGGATGTGCGCAAAAACAAGGCGATATAGGGGAAATTATGAGAGGTACACGAAGGCACAGCGACATAAGGGATGTTATGGGATGTGTGCGAAAGCACAGTGATATAGGGGACGGAATGAGATGTGTATGAAAACACGGCGATAGTCGGGAAACAATGACAGGTGTGCGAAAACATAGCGATATAGGGGAAGTTATGAGAGGTGCGTGAAAACACAGTATTATAAGGGAAGGTATGAGAGGTGCGCGAAAACAGTGCGATATAGGGGAGTTATGCGAGGTGCATGAAAACAGAGCGATATAGGGGACGTTATGAGATGTGCATGAAAACACGGAGATATAGGGGAAGGTATGAGAGGAGCGCAAAGGCACAGCGATATATGGAATGTTATGGGAGGTGCGCGAATACACAGCCATATAGGGGACGTTATGAGATGTACATGAAAATGCAGCGATATTAGGGAAGATATAAGAGGTGCACAAAAACACAGCAAATAGGAGAAGTTATGAGAGGTGTGTGAAAACACAGCGATATAGGGGAAGGAATGAGAGGAGCGCGACAACAGGGCGATATAGGGGAAGGTATGAGAGGTGCGCGAAGGCACAGCGATATAGGGGATTCTATGGGAGGTGCGCGAATACACAGCGATATAGGGGACGTTATGAGATGTGCATAAAACACGGCTATATTGGGGAAGTTATGAGAGGTGCGCAAAAATACAGCAATATAGGAGAAGTTATGAGAGGTGAGTGAAAACACAGCGATATAGGGGGAGGTATGAAAGGTGCACGAAAACACAGCGATATAGGGGAATTTATGGGAGGTGCTCGAAAACAGGGCGATATAGGGGAAGCTATGAGAGGAGTGTGAAGACACAGCAATATAGGGGATGCTATGGGAGGTGCGTGAAAACACAGTGATATAGGGGAAGACGAGAGGTGCGTGAAAGTAGGGCAATATAGTGGAAGCTATGAGAGGTGAGTAATAACACAGCGATAAAGGTGAATCTATGGGATGTGCGCAAAAACACAGCGATATAGGGGAAGGTATGAGAGGTGCGCAAGGCACAGCAATATAGGGGATGCTATGGGAGATGTGTGAATACACAGCGATATACTGGACGTTATGAGATGTGCATGAAAACGCAGCGACATTAAGGAAGGTATGAGAGGTTCACAAAAACGCAACGATATAGGAGAATGAATGGGAGGTGCGCGAAAACAGGGTGATATAGGTGAAGGTATGAGAGGTGAGCGAAGGCACAGCAATATAGGGGATGCTAAGGGAGGTGCACAAATACACATCGATATAGGGGACGTTAGGAGATGTGCATGAAAACACGGCAATATAGGGGAAGCTATGAGAGGTGTGCGAAAACACGGCAATATAGGGGACGGTATGAGATTTGTATGAAGACACGGCGATATAGGGGAAGACATGAGAGGTGCGCGAAAACAGGGCAATATAGCGGAAGTTATGGGAGGTGCTCGAAAACAGGGCGATATAGGGGAAGGCATGAGAGGTGCATGAAAACACAACGATATAGGAGAAGGTATGGGAGTTGCGCGAAAACGGCGATATAGGGGAAGGTATGAGAGGTGTGCGAAGGCACAGCAATACAGGGGATGCTATGGGAGGTGCGCGAAAACACAGTCATATAGGGGATGCTATGAGAGGTGCGCAAAAACAGGGCAATACAGTGGAAGCTATGGGATGTGTGCGAAAACACGGCGATACAGGGGAATGTATCAGAGGTGCGAGAAAACACAGCGATATAGGGGACGCTATGGGCCGTGCACGAAAACACAGTGATATAGGGGAAGTAATGAGAGGAGCGAAAACATACCGATGTCAGCGAAGCTATGGGAGGTGCGCGAAAACACAACGATATAGGGGACGGTATGAGATGTGCATGAATACACGGCGATATTGGGGAAGCCATGAGAGGTGCGCGAAAACACGGCGATATAGGGAAAATAATGAGAGGTGCGCAAAAACACGGCGATACACGGGAATGTATCAGAGGTGCGAGAAAACAGCGATATAGGGGAAGTAATGAGAGGAGCGAAAACATAGCGATCTAGGTGAAGACATGAGAGGTGCGCGAAAACACGGCAATATAGGGGAAGCTATGGGAGGTGAGCAAAAACACGGCGATATAGGGGAAGCTGTGAGAGGTGTGCAATAATACAGCGATAAAGTTGAATCTATGGGATGTGCGCGAAAAGACAGCGATGTAGGGGAAGGTATGAGAGGTGCGCAAGGCACAGCGATATAGAGGATGCTATGGGAGGTGCGTGAAAACACAGTGATATAGGGGACGCTATGAGATGTGCATTAAAACGTAGCGATATTAGGGAAGATATAAGAGGTGCACAAAAACACAGCGATATAGGAGAAGTTATGAGAGGTGCGAGGAAACACAGCGATATAGGGGAAGTAATGAGAGGAGCGAAAACATAGCGATCTAGGTGAAGACATGAGAGGTGCGCGAAAACACGGCAACATAGGTGAAGCTATGAAAGGTGAGCAAAAACACGGCGATATAGGGGAAGCTCTGAGAGGTGTGCAATAACACAGCGATAAAGTTGAATCTATGGGAGGTGCGCGAAAAGACAGCGATATAGGGGAAGGTATGAGAGGTGCGCAAGGTACAGCGATATAGGGGATGATATGGGAGGTGCGTGAATACACGGTGATATAGGGGACGTTATCAGACGTGCATTAAAATGCAGCGATATTAGGGATGATATAAGAGGTGAACGAAAACACAGCGATATAAGAGAAGTTATGAGAGGTGTGTGAAAACACAGCGATATAGGGGAAGGTATGAGAGGTGCACGAAAACACAGCGATATAGGGGAAGGAATGAGAGGTGCGCGAAAACACGGCGATATAGGGGAAATTATGAGAGGTGCGCAAAAACACGGCGATACAGGGGAATATATCAGAGGTGCGAGAAAGCACAGCGATATAGGGGACGTTATGAGATGTGCATGAAAACACAGCGATATAGGGGAAGATATGAGAGGTACACGAAGGCACAGCGATATAGGGGATGCTATGGGATGTGCGCGAAAATACAGTGATATAGGAGACGGTATGAGATGTGCATGAAAACACGGCGATATAGGGGAAGCTATGAGAGGTGTGCGAAAGCACAGTGATATAGGGGAAGACATGAGAGGTGCGTGAATACAGGGCAATATAGTGGAAGCTATGAGAGGTGAGCAAAAACCCGGCGATATAGGGGAATCTATGAGAGGTGAGGAATAACAAAGCGATAAAGGTGAATCTATGGGATGTGCGCGAAAAGACAGCGATATAGGGGAAGGTATGAGAGGTGCGCAAGGCACAGTGATATAGGGGATGCTATTGGAGGTGCGCGAAAACACAGCGATATAGGGGACGGTATGAGATGTGCATGAATACACGGCGATAGTCGGGGGACAATGACAGGTGTGCGAAAGCAGCGATATAGGGGAAGGTATGAGAGGTGCACGAAAACACAGCAATAAAGGGGGAGGTATGGGAGGTGCGCGAAAACAGGGCGATATAGGGGAAGGTTAGGGAGGTGCGCGAAAACAGTGCAATATAGTGGAAGATATGAGAGGTGCCCGAAAACACAGCAATATAGGCAACGCTATGGGATGTGCGCAAAAACAAGGCGATATAGGGGAAATTATGAGAGGTACACGAAGGCACAGCGACATAAGGGATGTTATGGGATGTGTGCGAAAGCACAGTGATATAGGGGACGGAATGAGATGTGTATGAAAACACGGCGATAGTCGGGAAACAATGACAGGTGTGCGAAAACATAGCGATATAGGGGAAGTTATGAGAGGTGCGTGAAAACACAGTATTATAGGGGAAGGTATGAGAGGTGCGCGAAAACAGTGCGATATAGGGGAGTTATGCGAGGTGCATGAAAACAGAGCGATATAGGGGACGTTATGAGATGTGCATGAAAACACGGAGATATAGGGGAAGGTATGAGAGGAGCGCAAAGGCACAGCGATATATGGAATGTTATGGGAGGTGCGCGAATACACAGCCATATAGGGGACGTTATGAGATGTGCATGAAAATGCAGCGATATTAGGGAAGATATAAGAGGTGCACAAAAACACAGCAAATAGGAGAAGTTATGAGAGGTGTGTGAAAACACAGCGATATAGGGGAAGGAATGAGAGGAGCGCGACAACAGGGCGATATAGGGGAAGGTATGAGAGGTGCGCGAAGGCACAGCGATATAGGGGATTCTATGGGAGGTGCGCGAATACACAGCGATATAGGGGACGTTATGAGATGTGCATAAAACACGGCTATATTGGGGAAGTTATGAGAGGTGCGCAAAAATACAGCAATATAGGAGAAGTTATGAGAGGTGAGTGAAAACACAGCGATATAGGGGGAGGTATGAAAGGTGCACGAAAACACAGCGATATAGGGGAATTTATGGGAGGTGCTCGAAAACAGGGCGATATAGGGGAAGCTATGAGAGGAGTGTGAAGACACAGCAATATAGGGGATGCTATGGGAGGTGCGTGAAAACACAGTGATATAGGGGAAGACGAGAGGTGCGTGAAAGTAGGGCAATATAGTGGAAGCTATGAGAGGTGAGTAATAACACAGCGATAAAGGTGAATCTATGGGATGTGCGCAAAAACACAGCGATATAGGGGAAGGTATGAGAGGTGCGCAAGGCACAGCAATATAGGGGATGCTATGGGAGATGTGTGAATACACAGCGATATACTGGACGTTATGAGATGTGCATGAAAACGCAGCGACATTAAGGAAGGTATGAGAGGTTCACAAAAACGCAACGATATAGGAGAATGAATGGGAGGTGCGCGAAAACAGGGTGATATAGGTGAAGGTATGAGAGGTGAGCGAAGGCACAGCAATATAGGGGATGCTAAGGGAGGTGCACAAATACACATCGATATAGGGGACGTTAGGAGATGTGCATGAAAACACGGCAATATAGGGGAAGCTATGAGAGGTGTGCGAAAACACGGCAATATAGGGGACGGTATGAGATTTGTATGAAGACACGGCGATATAGGGGAAGACATGAGAGGTGCGCGAAAACAGGGCAATATAGCGGAAGTTATGGGAGGTGCTCGAAAACAGGGCGATATAGGGGAAGGCATGAGAGGTGCATGAAAACACAACGATATAGGAGAAGGTATGGGAGTTGCGCGAAAACGGCGATATAGGGGAAGGTATGAGAGGTGTGCGAAGGCACAGCAATACAGGGGATGCTATGGGAGGTGCGCGAAAACACAGTCATATAGGGGATGCTATGAGAGGTGCGCAAAAACAGGGCAATACAGTGGAAGCTATGGGATGTGTGCGAAAACACGGCGATACAGGGGAATGTATCAGAGGTGCGAGAAAACACAGCGATATAGGGGACGCTATGGGCCGTGCACGAAAACACAGTGATATAGGGGAAGTAATGAGAGGAGCGAAAACATACCGATGTCAGCGAAGCTATGGGAGGTGCGCGAAAACACAACGATATAGGGGACGGTATGAGATGTGCATGAATACACGGCGATATTGGGGAAGCCATGAGAGGTGCGCGAAAACACGGCGATATAGGGAAAATAATGAGAGGTGCGCAAAAACACGGCGATACACGGGAATGTATCAGAGGTGCGAGAAAACAGCGATATAGGGGAAGTAATGAGAGGAGCGAAAACATAGCGATCTAGGTGAAGACATGAGAGGTGCGCGAAAACACGGCAATATAGGGGAAGCTATGGGAGGTGAGCAAAAACACGGCGATATAGGGGAAGCTGTGAGAGGTGTGCAATAATACAGCGATAAAGTTGAATCTATGGGATGTGCGCGAAAAGACAGCGATGTAGGGGAAGGTATGAGAGGTGCGCAAGGCACAGCGATATAGAGGATGCTATGGGAGGTGCGTGAAAACACAGTGATATAGGGGACGCTATGAGATGTGCATTAAAACGTAGCGATATTAGGGAAGATATAAGAGGTGCACAAAAACACAGCGATATAGGAGAAGTTATGAGAGGTGTGTGAAAACACAGCGATATAGTGGAAGGTATGAGAGGTGCACGAAAACACAGCGATATAGGGGAAGGAATGAGAGGTGCACGAAGGCACAGCGATATAGGGGATTCTATGGGAGGTGCGCGAATACACAGTGATATAGGGGACGTTATGAGATGTGCATGAAAACGCAGCGATATTAGAGAAGGTATGAGAGGGTCACAAAAGCAAGGCGACATAGGAGATGAATGGGAAGTGTGCGAAAACAGGGCGATATAGGTGAAGGTATGAGAAGTGCGCGAAGGCACAGCAATATGAGGGAGGCTATGGGAGGTGCGCGACTACACAGTGATATGGGGGACGTTATGAGATGTGCATAAAAACACAGCGATATAGGGGAAGTTATGAGAGGTGCGCAAAAATGCAGCAATATAGGAGAAGTTATGAGAGGTGCGTGAAAACACAACGATATAGGGGAAGGCATGAGAGGTACGCGAAGGCACCGTTATATAGGGGTGCTATGGGAGGTGCAGGAATACACAGCGATATAGGGGACGTTATGAGATGTGCATGAAAACACGGCAATATAGGGGAAGGTATGAGAGGTGCCCGAAAACACAGCGTTATAGGGACGCTATGGGACGTGAGCGAAAACACGGCGATATAGGGGAAATTATGAGAGGTGCGCGAAAACACGGCGATACACGGGAATGTAACAGAGGTGTGAGAAAACAGAGCGATATAGGGGAAGTAATGAGAGGAGCGAAAACATAGCGATCCAGGTGAAGACATGAGAGGTGCGCGAAAACACGGCAATATAGGGGAAGCTATGAAAGGTGAGCAAAAACACTGCGATACAGGGGAAGCTCTGAGAGGTGTGCAATAACACAGTGATAAAGCTGAATCTATGGGATGTGTGCGAAAAGACACCGATATAGGGGAAGGTATGGGAGGTGCGCCAGGCACAGCGATATAGGGGATGCTTTGGGAGGTGCGTGAATACACAGCGATATAGGGGACGTTATGAGATGTGCAGGAAGAATCAGCGATATTAGGGAAGATATAAGAGGTGCACAAAAACACAGCGATATAGGAGAAGTTAAGAGAGGTGCGTGAAAACACAGCGATATAGAGGGAGGTATGAGAGGTGCACGAAAACACAGCGATACAGGGGAAGGTATGGGAGGTGCTTGAAAACAGGGCGATATAGGGGAATGTATGAGATTTGTATGAAAACACGGCGATATAGGGGAAGCTATGAGAGGTGCGCGAAAACACGGCAATATAGGGGACGGTATGAGAGGTGCGCAAGGCACAGCGATATAAGGGATGCTACGGGAGGTGTGTGAATACACAGCGATATACGGGACGTTATGAGATGTGCATGAAAATGCAGCGATATTAGGGAAGGTATGAGAGGTTCACAAAAACACAGCGACATAGGAGAATGAATGAGAGGTGTGCGAAAACAGGGCGATATAGGCGAAGGTATGAGAAATGCGCGAAGGCACAGCAATATGTGAGAGGCTATGGGAGGTGCGCGACTACACAGTGATATAGGGGACGTTATGAGATGTGCATAAAAACACAGCGATATGGGGGAAGTTATGAGAGGTGCGCAAAAATGCAATAATATTGGAGAAGTTATGAGAGGTGCGTGAAACACAGCGATATAGGGGAAGGTATGAGAGGTGCGCAAAGGCACAGCGATATAGGGGATGTTATGGGAGGTGCGCGAATACAGGGCAATATAGGGGATGTTATGAGATGTGCATGAAAACGCAACGATATTAAGGAAGGTATGAGAGGTTCACAAAAACACAGCGATACAGGAGAATGAATGGGAGGTGCGCGAAAACAGGGCGATATAGGTGAAGGTATGAGAGTTATGCGAAGGCACAGCAATATAGGGGATGCTATGGGTGGTGCGCGACTACACAGTGATATAGGGGACGTTATGAGATGTGCATGAAAACACGGCGATATAGGGGAAGTTATGAGAGGTGCACAAAAATGCAGCGATATAGGGGAAGGTATGAGAGGTGCGCAAAGGCACAGCGATATAGGGGATGTTATGGGAGGTGCGCGAATACAGGGCAATATAGGGGAAGGTATGTGAGGTGCACGAAGGCACAGCGATATAGGGGACGTTATGAGATGTGCATGAAAACGCAGCGATATTAGGGAAGATATAAGAGGTGCACAAAAACAAAGCGATATAGGAGAAGTTATGAGAGGTGTGTGAAAACACAGCGATATAGGGGAAGGAATGAGAGGTGCGCGAAAACAGGGCGATATAGGGGAAGGTATGAGAGGTGCGCGAAGGCAGAGTGATATATGGGAATCTATTGGAGGTGCATGAATACACAGCGATATAGGGGACGTTATGAGATGTGCATAAAAACACGGCGATATAGGGGAAATTATGAGAGGTGCGCAAAAATACAGCAATATAGGAGAAGTTATGAGAGGTGAGTGAAAACACAGCGATATAGGGGGAGGTATGAAAGGTGCACGAAAACACAGCGATATAGGGGAAGGTATCGGAGGTGCTCGAAAACAGGGCGATGTAGGGGAAGGTATGACAGGAGTGAGAAGACACAGCAATATAGGGGATGCTATGGGAGGTGCGCGAAAACAGGACGATATAGTGGAAGCAATGGGATGTGCACGAAAACAGGACGATATAGGGGAAGGTATGAGAGGTGCACAAAAACACAGCGATATAGGGGATGCAATGGGACGTGCGCAAAAACACAAATATATAGGGGAAGGCATGAGAGGTGTACAAGAATTCGGCGATAAAGGGGAAATTATGAGAGGTGTGCGAAAACACGGCGATGCGGGAGAATGTATCAGAGGTGCGAGAAAACACAGCGCTATAGGGGAAGTATTGAGAGGAGCGAAAACATAGCGATCTAGGTGAAGACATGAGAGGTGCGCGAAAACATAGCGATATAGGGGAAGCTATGAGAGTTGAGTAAAAACACGGCGATACAGGGGAAGCTATGAGAGGTGAGCAATTACACAGCGATAAAGATGAATCTATGGGATGTGCGCGAGAAGACAGCGATATAGGGGAAGCTATGAGAGGTGCGCAAGGCACAGCGATATAGGGGATACTATGGGATGTGCGTGAATACACAGCGATATAGGGACGTGATGAGATGTGCATGAAAACGCAACAAAATTAGTGAAGGTATGAGAGGTGCACGAAAACACAGCGATATAGGGGAAGGTGTGAGATATGCATGAATACACGGTGATAGATGTGAAACCATGAGAGGTGTGCGAAAAAACAGCGATATAGGGGAAGTTATGAGAGGTGCGTGAAAACACAGTGATATAGGGGAAGGTATGAGAGGAGCACGAAAACAGGGCGATATAGGGGAAGTTATGAGAGGTGCGTGAAAACCCTGCGATATAGTGGACCTTAGGAGATGTGCATGAAAACACGGCGATATAGGGGAAGGTATGAGAGGTGCGTGAAGGCACAGCGATACAGGGAATGTTATGGGAGGTGCACGAAACCACTGCGAAATAGGGGACGTTATGAGATGTGCATGAAAACACAGCGAAATAGGGGAAGGTATGAGAGGTGCACGAAAACGCAGCGATACTAGGGAAGGTATAGGAGGTGCACGAAAACTGGGCGATATAGGGGAAGGTATGACAGGTGCACGAAGGCACAGCGATATAGGGGATGCTATGGGAGGTGCGCGAAATCACAGTAATATAGTGGATGGTATGAGATATGCATAAAAACACGGCGATATATGGGGAGGTATGAGAGTTGCCCGAAAACACGGCGATATAGGGGAAAGTATGAGAGGTGCGCGAAAACTTGGCATTACAGGGGAATGCATCAGAGGTGCCAGAAAACGCAGCGATGTAGTGGAAGACATGAGAGGTGCGCGAAAACAGGGCAATATAGTGGAAGGTATGGGATGTGCGCGAAAACAGGGCGATATAGGGAAAGGTATGAGAGGTGCACAAAAAACACAGCGATATAGGGGACGCAATGGGACGTGCGCAAAAACACAAAGATATAGGGGAAGCTATGAGAGGTGTGCGAGAATTCGGCGATATAGGGGAAATTATGAGAGGTGTGCGAAAACACGGCGATACGGGAGAATGTATCAGATGTGCGAGAAAACACAGCGCTATAGGGGAAGTATTTAGAGGAGTGAAAACATAGCGATCTAGGTGAAGACATGAGAGGTGCGCGAAAACACAGCGATATAGGGGAAGCTATGAGAGGTGAGTAAAAACACGGCGATACAGGGGAAGCTATGAGAGGTGAACAATTACACAGCGATAAAGGTGAATCTATGGGATGTGCGCGAAAAGACAGCGATATAGGGGAAGCTATGAGAGGTGCGCAAGGCACAGCGATATAGGGGATACTATGGGATGTGCGTGAATACACAGCGATATGGGGACGTGATGAGATGTGCATGAAAACGCAACGGTATTAGGGAAGGTATGAGAGGTGCACAAAAACACAGCGATATACTAGAAGTTATGAGAGCTGTGCGAAAACACAGCGATATAGGGGAAGGTATGGGAGGCGCACGAATACAGAGCGATATAGGGGACATTATGAGATGTGCATAAAATCACGGCGATATAGGGGAAGTTATGAGAGGTGCGCAAAAATACAGAAATATCGGAAAAGTTATGAGAGGTGCGTGAAAACACAACGACATAGGGGTAGGTATGAGAGGTACACGAAAACGCAGCGATATAAGGGAAGGTATAGGAGGTGCGCAAAAACAGGGTGATATAGGGGAAGGTATGACAGGTGCATGAAGGCACAGCGATATAGGGGATGCTATCGGAAGTGCGCGAAGTCACAGCGATATAGGGGATGCTATGGGAGGTGCGCGAATACACTGCGATATAGGGGACGTTATCAGATGCGCATAACAACACGGCGATATGGGGGAAGTTATGAGAGGCGCGCAAAAACACGGCGATACAGGGGAAGCTATGAGAGGTGAGCAATAACACAGCGATAAAGGTGAATCTATGTGATGTGCGCGAAAAGACAGCGATATAGGGGAAGGTATGAGAGGTGCGCAAGGCACAGCGATATGGGGGAGGTATGAGAGGTGCACGAAAACACAGTGATATAGGGGAAGGTATGGAAGGTGCTCGAAAACTGGGTGATATAGATGAAGTTATGAGAGGTATGTGAAGGCACAGAGATATAGGGGATGCTATGGGAGGTGCGCGAATACACAGCGATATAGGGGACGTTATGAGATGTGCATAAGAATACGGCGATATAGGGGAAGCTATGAGATGTGAGCTAAAACCCGGTGATACAGGGGAAGCTATGAGAGGTGAGCAATAACACAGCGATAAAGGTGAATCTATGGGATGTGCACGAAAGGACAGCTATATAGGGGAAGGTATGAGAGGTGTGCGAAAACACAGCGATATAGGGGAAGTTATGACATGTGCATGAAAACACGGAGATATAGGGGAAGGTATGAGAGGTTCACGAAGGCACAGCGATATAGGGGATGCTATGGGAGGTGCGCGAAAACACAGTGATATAGGGGACGGTGTGAGATGTGTATGAAAACATGGCAATACATGGGAAGCTATGAGAGGTGCGCGAAAACACGGCGATATAGGGGAAAGTATGAGACGTGTGCGAAAACTTGGCGTTACAGAGGAATGCATCAGAGGTGCGAGAAAACACAGCGATGTAGGGGAAGACATGAGAGGTGCGCAAAAACATGGCAATATAGTGGAAGTTATGGGATGTGCGCTAAAACAGGGCGATGTAGGGGAAGGTATGAGAGGTGCGCGAATGCGCAGCGGTATAGGGGATGGTATGGGAGGTGTGTGAATACACAGCGATATAGGGGACGTGATGAGATGTGCATGAAAATGCAACGAAATTAGTGAAGTTATGAGAGGTGCACGAAAACACAGCGATATAGGGGAAGGTGTGAGAGGTGCGCGAAAGCACAGCGATATATGGGACGGTTTGAGAGGAGCACGAAAACAGGGCGATATAGGGGAAGTTATGAGAGGTGTGTGAAAACCCTGCGATATAGTGGACCTTATGAGATGTGCATGAAAACACGGCGATATAGGGGAAGGTATGAGAGGTGCGTGAAGGCACAGCGATACTAGAGAAGGTATAGGAGGTGCACGAAAACTGGGCGATATAGGGGAAGGTATGAGAGGTGCACGAAGGCACAGCGATATCGGGGATGCTATGGGAGGTGCGCGAAATCACAGTAATATAGTGGACGGTATGAGATGTGCATAAAAACACGGCGATATATGGGGAGGTATGAGAGTTGCCCGAAAACACGGCGATATAGGGGAAAGTATGAGAGGTGCGCGAAAACTTGGCGTTACAGGGGAATGCATCAGAGGTGCCAGAAAACACAGCCATGTAGTGGAATACATGAGAGGTGCGCGAAAACACGGCAATATAGTGGAAACTATGGGATGTACACGAAAACAGGACGATATAGGGGAAGGTATGAGAGGTGCACAAAAAACACAGCGATATAGGGGACGCAATGGGACGTGCGCAAAAACACAAAGATGTAGGGGAAGGTATGAGAGGTGTGCGAGAATTCGGCGATATAGGGGAAATTATGAAAGGTGTGCGAAAACACGGCGATATGGGAGAATGTATCAGATGTGCGAGAAAACACAGCGCTATAGGGGAAGTATTTAGAGGAGTGAAAACATAGCGATCTAGGTGAAGACATGAGAGGTGCGCGAAAACACAGCGATATAGGGGAAGCTATGAGTGGTGAGTAAAAACACGGCGATACAGGGGAAGCTATGAGAGGTGAACAATTACACAGCGATAAAGGTGAATCTATGGGATGTGCGCGAAAAGACAGCGATATAGGGGAAGCTATGAGAGGTGCGCAAGGCACAGCGATATAGGGGATACTATGGGATGTGCGTGAATACACAGCGATATGGGGACGTGATGAGATGTGCATGAAAACGCAACGAAATTAGTGAAGGTATGAGAGGTGCACGAAAACACAGCGATATAGGGGAAGGTGTGAGAGGTGCGCGAAAGCACAGCGATATATGGGATGGTTTGAGATATGCATGAATACACGGTGATAGATGGGAAACCATGAGAGGTGTGCGAAAAAACAGCGATATAGGGGAAGTTATGAGAGGTGCGTGAAAACACAGTGATATAGGGGAAGGTATGAGAGGAGCACGAAAACAGGGCGATATAGGGGAAGTTATGAGAGGTGCGTGAAAACCCTGCGATATAGTGGACCTTAGGAGATGTGCATGAAAACATGGCGATATAGGGGGAGGTATGAGAGTTGCCCGAAAACACGGCGATATAGGGGAAAGTATGAGAGGCGCACGAATACACAGCGATATAGGGGACATTATGAGATGTGCATAAAATCATGGCGATATAGGGGAAGTTATGAGAGGTGCGCAAAAATACAAAAATATCGGAAAAGTTATGAGAGGTGCGTGAAAACACAACGATATAAGGGTAGGTATGAGAGGTACACGAAAACGCAGCGATATAAGGGAAGGTATAGGAGGAGCGCGAAAACAGGGTGATATAGGGGAAGGTATGACAGGTGCAGGAAGGCACAGCGATATAGGGGATGCTATCGGAAGTGCGCGAAGTCACAGCGATATAGGGGATGCTATGGGAGGTGCGCGAATACACTGCGATATAGGGGACGTTATCAGATGCGCATAACAACACGGCGATATGGGGGAAGTTATGAGAGGCGCGCAAAAACACGGCGATACAGGGGAAGCTATGAGAGGTGAGCAATAACACAGCGATAAAGGTGAATCTATGTGATGTGCGCGAAAAGACAGCGATATAGGGGAAGGTATGAGAGGTGCGCAAGGCACAACGATATGGGGGAGGTATGAGAGGTGCACGAAAACACAGCGATATAGGGGAAGGTATGGAAGGTGCTCGAAAACTGGGTGATATAGATGAAGTTATGAGAGGTATGTGAAGGCACAGCTATATAGGGAATGCTATGGAAGGTGCGCGAAAACACAGTGATATAGTGGAAGACAGGAGAGGTGTGCGAAAACACGGTGATATAGGGGAAGCTATGAGAGGTGAGCAATAACACAGCGATAAAGGTGAATCTATGGGATGTGCGCGAAAAGACATCGATATAAGGAAAGGTATGAGTGGTGCGCAAGGCACAGCGATATAGGGGATGCTATGGGAGGTGCGTGAATACACAGCGATATAGGGGACGTGATGAGATGTGCATGAAAACGCAGCGATATTAGGGAAGGTATGAGAGGTGCACAAAAACACAGTGATGTAGGAGAAGTTATGAGAGGGTTGTGAAAACACAGCGATATAGGGGAAGGTATGAGAGGTGCACGAAAACAGCGATATAGGTGAAGGAATGGGAGGTGCGCGAAAACAGGGCGATATAGGGGAAGGTATGAGAGGTGCATGAAGGCACAGCGATATAGGGGATGCTATGGGAGGTGCGCGAATACACAGCGATATAGGGGACGTTATGAGATGTGCATAAGAATACGGCGATATAGGGGAAGCTATGAGATGTGAGCTAAAACCCGGTGATACAGGGGAAGCTATGAGAGGTGAGCAATAACACAGCGATAAAGGTGAATCTATGGGATGTGCGCGAAAGGACAGCTATATAGGGGAAGGTATGAGAGGTGCGCAAGGCACAGCGATATAGGGAAACAGTATGAGATGTGCATGAATACACGGCGATGGTCGGGAAACCTTGAGAGGTGCACGAAAACAGCGATATAGGTGAAGGAATGGGAGGTGCGCGAAAACAGGGCGATAAAGGGGAAGTTATGAGAGGTGCGCAAGGCACAGTGATATAGGAGAAGGTATGGAAGGTGCTCGAAATCAGGGTGATATCGATGAAGGCACAGCAATATAGGGGATGCTATGGAAGGTGCACGAAAACACAATGATATAGGAGAAGACATGAGAGGTGCGCGAAAACAAGGCAATATAGTGGAAGCTATGAAAGGTGAGCTAAAACCCGCCGATACAGGGGAAGCTATGAGAGGTGAGCAATAACACAGCGATAAAGGTGAATCTATGGGATGTGCGCGAAGAGACATCGATATCGGGGAAGGTATGAGAGGTGTGCCAAAACACAGCGATATAGGGGAAGTTATGACATGTGCATGAAAACACGGAGATATAGGGGAAGGTATGAGAGGTGCACGAAGGCACAGCGATATAGGGGATGCTATGGGAGCTGCGCGAAAACACAGTGATATAGGGGAAAGTATGAGACGTGTGCGAAAACTTGGCGTTACAGGGGAATGCATCAGAGGTGCGAGAAAACACAGCGATGTAGGGGAAGACATGAGAGGTGCGCAAAAACATGGCAATATACTGGAAGTTATGGGATGTGCGCTAAAACAGGGCGATGTAGGGGAAGGTATGAGAGGTGCGCGAATGCGCAGCGATATAGGGGATGGTATGGGAGGTGCGTTAATACACAGCGATATAGGGGACGTGATGAGATGTGTATGAAAATGCAACGAAATTAGTGAAGGTATGAGAGGTGCACGAAAACACAGCGATATAGGGGAAGGTGTGAGAGGTGCGCGAAAGCACAGCGATATATGGGATGGTTTGAGATATGCATGAATACACGGTGATAGATGGGAAACCATGAGAGGTGTGCGAAAAAACAGCGATATAGGGGAAGTTATGAGAGGTGCGTGAAAACACAGTGATATAGGGGAAGGTATGAGAGGAGCACGAAAACAGGGCGATATAGGGGAAGTTATGAGAGGTATGTGAAGGCACAGCTATATAGGGGATGCTATGGAAGGTGCGCGAAAACACAGTGATATAGTGGAAGACAGGAGAGGTGTGCGAAAACACGGTGATATTGGGGAAGCTATGAGAGGTGAGCAATAACACAGCGATAAAGGTGAATCTATGGGATGTGCGCGAAAAGACATCGATACAAGGAAAGGTATGAGTGGTGCGCAAGGCACAGCGATATAGGGGATGCTATGGGAAGTGCGTGAATACACAGCGATATAGGGGACGTGATGAGATGTGCATGAAAACGCAGCGATATTAGGGAAGGTATGAGAGGTGCACAAAAACACAGTGATGTAGGAGAAGTTATGAGAGGGTTGTGAAAACACAGCGATATAGGGGAAGGTATGAGAGGTGCACGAAAACAGCGATATAGGTGAAGGAATGGGAGGTGCGTGAAGGCACAGCGATATAGGGGATGCTATGGGAGGTGCGCGAATACACAGCGATATAGGGGACGTTATGAGATGTGCATAAGAATACGGCGATATAGGGGAAGCTATGAGATGTGAGCTAAAACCCGGTGATACAGGGGAAGCTATGAGAGGTGAGCAATAACACAGCGATAAAGGTGAATCTATGGGATGTGCGCGAAAGGACAGCTATATAGGGGAAGGTATGAGAGGTGCGCAAGGCACAGCGATATAGGGAAACAGTATGAGTTGTGCATGAATACACGGCGATGGTCGGGAAACCTTGAGAGGTGCACGAAAACAGCGATATAGGTGAAGGAATGGGAGGTGCGCGAAAACAGGGCGATAAAGGGGAAGTTATGAGAGGTGCGCAAGGCACAGTGATATAGGAGAAGGTATGGAAGGTGCTCGAAAACAGGGTGATATCGATGAAGGCACAGCAATATAGGGGATGCTATGGAAGGTGCACGAAAACACAATGATATAGGAGAAGACATGAGAGGTGCGCGAAAACAAGGCAATATAGTGGAAGCTATGAAAGGTGAGCTAAAACCCGCCGATACAGGGGAAGCTATGAGAGGTGAGCAATAACACAGCGATAAAGGTGAATCTATGGGATGTGCGCGAAGAGACATCGATATCGGGGAAGGTATGAGAGGTGTGCCAAAACACAGCGATATAGGGGAACTTATGACATGTGCATGAAAACACGGAGATATAGGGGAAGGTATGAGAGGTGCACGAAGGCACAGCGATATAGGGGATGCTATGGGAGCTGCGCGAAAACACAGTGATATAGGGGAAAGTATGAGACGTGTGCGAAAACTTGGCGTTACAGGGAAATGCATCAGAGGTGCGAGAAAACACAGCGATGTAGGGGAAGACATGAGAGGTGCGCAAAAACATGGCAATATACTGGAAGTTATGGGATGTGCGCTAAAACAGGGCGATGTAGGGGAAGGTATGAGAGGTGCGCGAATGCGCAGCGATATAGGGGATGGTATGGGAGGTGCGTTAATACACAGCGATATAGGGGACGTGATGAGATGTGTATGAAAATGCAACGAAATTAGTGAAGGTATGAGAGGTGCACGAAAACACAGCGATATAGGGGAAGGTGTGAGAGGTGCGCGAAAGCACAGCGATATATGGGATGGTTTGAGATATGCATTAATACACGGTGATAGATGGGAAACCATGAGAGGTGTGCGAAAAAACAGCGATATAGGGGAAGTTATGAGAGGTGCGTGAAAACACAGTGATATAGGGGAAGGTATGAGAGGAGCGCGAAAACAGGGCGATATAGGGGAAGTTATGAGAGGTGCGTGAAAACCCTGCGATATAGTGGACCTTATGAGATGTGCATGAAAACACGGCGATATAGGGGAATGTATGAGAGGTGCGTGAAGGCACAGCGATACAGGGAATGTTATGGGAGGTGCACGAAACCACAGCGAAATAAGGGACGTTATGAGATGTGCATGAAAACACAGCGAAATAGGGGAAGGTATGAGAGGTGCACGAAAACGCAGCAATACTAGAGAAGGTATAGGAGGTGCACGAAAACTGGGCGATATAGGGGAAGGTATGAGAGGTGCACGAAAGCACAGCGATATATGGGATGGTTTGAGATATGCATGAATACACGGTGATAGATGGGAAACCATGAGAGGTGTGCGAAAAAACAGCGATATAGGGGAAGTTATGAGAGGTGCGTGAAAACACAGTGATATAGGGGAAGGTATGAGAGGAGCACGAAAACAGGGCGATATAGGGGAAGTTATGAGAGGTATGTGAAGGCACAGCTATATAGGGGATGCTATGGAAGGTGCGCGAAAACACAGTGATATAGTGGAAGACAGGAGAGGTGTGCGAAAACACGGTGATATTGGGGAAGCTATGAGAGGTGAGCAATAACACAGCGATAAAGGTGAATCTATGGGATGTGCGCGAAAAGACATCGATACAAGGAAAGGTATGAGTGGTGCGCAAGGCACAGCGATATAGGGGATGCTATGGGAAGTGCGTGAATACACAGCGATATAGGGGACGTGATGAGATGTGCATGAAAACGCAGCGATATTAGGGAAGGTATGAGAGGTGCACAAAAACACAGTGATGTAGGAGAAGTTATGAGAGGGTTGTGAAAACACAGCGATATAGGGGAAGGTATGAGAGGTGCACGAAAACAGCGATATAGGTGAAGGAATGGGAGGTGCGTGAAGGCACAGCGATATAGGGGATGCTATGGGAGGTGCGCGAATACACAGCGATATAGGGGACGTTATGAGATGTGCATAAGAATACGGCGATATAGGGGAAGCTATGAGATGTGAGCTAAAACCCGGTGATACAGGGGAAGCTATGAGAGGTGAGCAATAACACAGCGATAAAGGTGAATCTATGGGATGTGCGCGAAAGGACAGCTATATAGGGGAAGGTATGAGAGGTGCGCAAGGCACAGCGATATAGGGAAACAGTATGAGTTGTGCATGAATACACGGCGATGGTCGGGAAACCTTGAGAGGTGCACGAAAACAGCGATATAGGTGAAGGAATGGGAGGTGCGCGAAAACAGGGCGATAAAGGGGAAGTTATGAGAGGTGCGCAAGGCACAGTGATATAGGAGAAGGTATGGAAGGTGCTCGAAAACAGGGTGATATCGATGAAGGCACAGCAATATAGGGGATGCTATGGAAGGTGCACGAAAACACAATGATATAGGAGAAGACATGAGAGGTGCGCGAAAACAAGGCAATATAGTGGAAGCTATGAAAGGTGAGCTAAAACCCGCCGATACAGGGGAAGCTATGAGAGGTGAGCAATAACACAGCGATAAAGGTGAATCTATGGGATGTGCGCGAAGAGACATCGATATCGGGGAAGGTATGAGAGGTGTGCCAAAACACAGCGATATAGGGGAACTTATGACATGTGCATGAAAACACGGAGATATAGGGGAAGGTATGAGAGGTGCACGAAGGCACAGCGATATAGGGGATGCTATGGGAGCTGCGCGAAAACACAGTGATATAGGGGAAAGTATGAGACGTGTGCGAAAACTTGGCGTTACAGGGGAATGCATCAGAGGTGCGAGAAAACACAGCGATGTAGGGGAAGACATGAGAGGTGCGCAAAAACATGGCAATATACTGGAAGTTATGGGATGTGCGCTAAAACAGGGCGATGTAGGGGAAGGTATGAGAGGTGCGCGAATGCGCAGCGATATAGGGGATGGTATGGGAGGTGCGTTAATACACAGCGATATAGGGGACGTGATGAGATGTGTATGAAAATGCAACGAAATTAGTGAAGGTATGAGAGGTGCACGAAAACACAGCGATATAGGGGAAGGTGTGAGAGGTGCGCGAAAGCACAGCGATATATGGGATGGTTTGAGATATGCATTAATACACGGTGATAGATGGGAAACCATGAGAGGTGTGCGAAAAAACAGCGATATAGGGGAAGTTATGAGAGGTGCGTGAAAACACAGTGATATAGGGGAAGGTATGAGAGGAGCGCGAAAACAGGGCGATATAGGGGAAGTTATGAGAGGTGCGTGAAAACCCTGCGATATAGTGGACCTTATGAGATGTGCATGAAAACACGGCGATATAGGGGAATGTATGAGAGGTGCGTGAAGGCACAGCGATACAGGGAATGTTATGGGAGGTGCACGAAACCACAGCGAAATAAGGGACGTTATGAGATGTGCATGAAAACACAGCGAAATAGGGGAAGGTATGAGAGGTGCACGAAAACGCAGCAATACTAGAGAAGGTATAGGAGGTGCACGAAAACTGGGCGATATAGGGGAAGGTATGAGAGGTGCACGAAGGCACAGCGATATAGGGGATGCTATGGGAGGTGCACGAAATCACAGTAATATAGTGGACGGTATGAGATGTGCATAAAAACACGGCGATATATGGGGAGGTAGGAGAGTTGCCGGAAAACACGGCGATATAGGGGAAAGTATGAGAGGTGCGCGAAAACTTGGCGTTACAGGGGAATGCATCAGAGGTGCCAGAAAACACAGCGATGTAGTGGAATACATGAGAGGTGCGCGAAAACAGGGCAATATAGTGGAAACTATGGGATGTACACGAAAACAGGACGATATAGGGGAAGGTATGAGAGGTGCACAAAAAACACAGCGATATAGGGGACGCAATGGGAAGTGCGCAAAAACACAAAGATATAGGGGAAGGTATGAGAGGTGTGCGAGAATTCGGCGATATAGGGGAAATTATGAGAGGTGTGCGAAAACACGGCGATACGGGAGAATCTATGGGATGTGCGCGAAAAGACAGCGATATAGGGGAAGCTATGAGAGGTGCGCAAGGCACAGCGATATAGGGGATACTATGGGATGTGCGTGAATACACAGCGATATGGGGACGTGATGAGATGTGCATGAAAACGCAACGGTATTAGGGAAGGTATGAGAGGTGCACAAAAACACAGCGATATACTAGAAGTTATGAGAGCTGTGCGAAAACACAGCGATATAGGGGAAGGTATGGGAGGCGCACGAATACAGAGCGATATAGGGGACATTATGAGATGTGCATAAAATCACGGCGATATAGGGGAAGTTATGAGAGGTGCGCAAAAATACAGAAATATAGGAGAAGTTATGAGAGGTGCGTGAAAACACAACGATATAGGGGTAGGTATGAGAGGTACACGAAAACGCAGCGATATAAGGGAAGGTATAGGAGGTGCGCGAAAACAGGGCAATATGGGGAAGGTATGAGAGGTGCACGAACACGCAGCGATATAAGGGAAGGTATAGGAGGTGCGCGAAAACAGGGTGATATAGGGGAAGGTATGAGAGGTGCACGAAGGCACAGCGATATAGGGGATACTGTGGGAGGTGCGTGAATACACTGCGATATAGGGGACGTTATGAGATGCGCATAACAACACGGCGATATGGGGGAAGTTATGAGAGGCGCGCAAAAACACGGCGATACAGGGGAAGCTATGAGAGGTGAGCAATAACACAGTGATAAAGGTGAATCTATGTGATGTGCGCGAAAAGACAGTGATATAGGGGAAGGTATGAGAGGTGCGCAAGGCACAGCGATATAGGGGATGCTATGGGAGGTGCGTGAATACACAGCGATATAGGGGACGTGATGAGATGTGCATGAAAACGTAATGATATTAGGGAAGGTATGAGAGGTGCACAAAAACACAGCGATGTAGGAGAAGTTATGAGAGGTGTGTGAAAACACAGCGATATAGGGGAAGGTATGAGAGGTGCACGAAAACAGCGATATAGGTGAAGGAATGGGAGGTGCGCGAAAACAGGGCGATATAGGGGAAGGTATGAGAGGTGCGTGAAGGCACAGCGATATAGGGGATGCTATGGGAGGTGCGCGAATACACAGCGATATAGGGGACGTTATGAGATGTGCATAAGAATACGGCAATATAGGGGAAGCTATGAGAGGTGAGCTAAAACCCGGTCATACAGGGGAAGCTATGAGAGGTGAGCAATAACACAGCGATAAAGGTGAATCTATGGGATGTGCGCGAAAGGACAGCTATATAGGGGAAGGTATGAGAGGTGCGCAAGGCACAGCGATATAGGGGACAGTATGAGATGTGCATGAATACACGGCGATAGTCGGGAAACCATGAGTGGTGTGCGAAAACACAGCGATATAGGGGAAGTTATGAGAGGTGCGCAAAAACAGGGCGATATAGGGGAAGTTATGAGAGGTGCGTGAAAACCCAGCAAAATAGAGGACGTTATGAGATGTATATGAAAACACGGCGATATAGGGGAAGGTATGAGAGGTGCATTAAGGCACAGCGATATAGGGGATGCTATGGGAGGTGCGTGAAAACACAGTGATATAGGGGACTGTATGAGATGTGTATGAAAACACGGCGATATACGGGAAGCTATGAGATTTGCTCGAAAACACGGTGATATAGGAGACAGTGTGAGATGTGCATGAATACACGGCGATAGTCGGGAAACCATGAGAGGTGTGCGAAAACACAGCGATATAGGGGAAGTTATGAGAGGTGCGCAAAAACAGGGCGATATAGGGGAAGTTATGAGAGGTGCGTGAAAACCCAGCAAAATAGAGGACGTTATGAGATGTATATGAAAACACGGCGATATAGGGGAAGGTATGAGAGGTGCATTAAGGCACAGCGATATAGGGGATGCTATGGGAGGTGCGTGAAAACACAGTGATATAGGGGACTGTATGAGATGTGTATGAAAACACGGCGATATACGGGAAGCTATGAGATTTGCTCGAAAACACGGTGATATAGGAGACAGTGTGAGATGTGCATGAATACACGGCGATAGTCGGGAAACCATGAGAGGTGTGCGAAAACACAGCGATATAGGGGAAGTTATGAGAGGTGCGCAAAAACAGGGCGATATAGGGGAAGTTATGAGAGGTGCGTGAAAACCCTGCGATATAGTGGACCTTATGAGATGTGCATGAAAACACGGCAATATAGGGGAAGGTATGAGAGGTGCGTGAAGGCACAGCGATACAGGGAATGTTATGGGAGGTGCACGAAACCACAGCGAAATAAGGGACGTTATGAGATGTGCATGAAAACACAGCGAAATAGGGGAAGGTATGAGAGGTGCACGAAAACGCAGCGATACTAGAGAAGGTATAGGAGGTGCGCGAAAACTGGGCGATATAGGGGAAGTTATGAGAGGTGCACGAAGGCACAGCGATATAGGGGATGCTATGGGAGGTGCGCGAAATCACAGTATTATAGTGGACGGTATGAGATGTGCATAAAAACACGGCGATATATGGGGAGGTAGGAGAGTTGCCGGAAAACACGGCGATATAGGGGAAAGTATGAGAGGTGCGAGAAAACTTGGCGTTACAGGGGAATGCATCAGATGTGCAAGAAAACACAGCGATGTAGGTGAAGACATGAGAGGTGCGCGAAAACAGGTCTATATAGTGGAAGCTATGGGATGTGCGCTAAAACAGGGCGATGTAGGGGAAGGTATGAGAGGTGCGTTAAAGCACAGCGATATAGAGGGTGCCATGGGACGTGCGCGAAAACACAGTGATATAGGGGAAGGTATGACAGATGTGCGAGAACACGGCGAGATAGGGGAAAGTATGAGAGGTGTGCGAAAACTTGGCGTTACAGGGGAATGCATCAGAGGTGCCAGAAAACACAGCGATGTAGTGGAATACATGACAGGTGCACGAAAACAGGGTAATATAGTGGAAGCTATGCGATGTGCACGAAAACAGGGCGATATAGGGTAAGGTATGAGAGGTGTGCGAGAACATGGCGATATAGGGGAAATTATGAGAGGTGTGCGAAAACACAGCGATACGGGAGAATGTATCGGATGTGCGAGAAAACACAGCGATATAGGGGAAGTATTTGGAGGAGCAAAAACATAGCGATCTATGTGAAGACATGAGAGGTGCACGAAAACACGGCGATATAGGGGAAGTTATGAGAGGTGAGCAAAAACACGGCGATACAGGGGAAGCTATGAGAGGTGAGCAATAACACAGCGATAAAGGTGAATCTATGGGATGTGAGCGAAAAGACAGAGATATAGTGGAAGCTATGAGAGGTGCGCAAGGCACCGATATAGGGGATGCTATGGGAGGTGCATGAATACACAGCGATATAGCGGACGTGATGAGATGTGCATGAAAACGCAGTGTTATTAGAGAAGGTATGAG